>NC_072740.1:75528819-75608998 GCF_026930045.1 Uloborus diversus
AAAAAAAACAAAAAAAAAAAAAAAAAAAGATAGCTTGAGCTCAAGATTTTTTTTCAGGTAAAATTATTTTTTATGAAGCAAGTAATAAATTTAAGACATTCGAAATACAAGAACGTTTTAATCACAAACTGTTTATAAAAAATCAAAGATCTTTCATATATAAGGTCCCTAAAACACCACACATTTCAAATAAAATTACGCTTTAAAAGACAAAACAATGAGAGCAAGAGATGCTAAGTATTTTCATTCATTTAATGGAATTAATTTTAACTATATACCCTTTAAAGTACGTTTCGAGTTGAAGCAAAATTTATCGCTATGTATATTTCTTACCAGGAGTCCTAGCATTTATAACTACAGCTGCTTGCATTAAAGGAAAAATAAAATTAACACTTGAATTTTTAAACTCGAATTAATTTTCAGACTTCCTGAAAGATTCAATGAACATTGAGCAGGAGACGTTCAAAAAGAGTGCAATCCCAAAAAATTAAAAAGTTAACCTAAGATACTTTTTAGCCAGTTAAACTCACAGTATAAAATAGTATAAATAATATATAAATTTAGTCAGCATATATAAATTCAACATCCAACCAATAAATCCTTTAAAAATAATGGAGAACTCAAAGCAATCTCAACTTGGTTTAGAGATAACTTAAACGGAATGAAAAACTTGCACGAAAACTACCAAATTACTATAAAGTCTTAGCGCAAAATGAATGTCGATTTTTACTTCCTTTTACAAAAAAGGAAGTATTGTATTCGCGAAAAAATTTTCACTCAAAAATCGGCATTAATTTCCATTTTGCTCGCCCCCCGAATGAATATTGAATTTTTTCTTTCAAACCGACCACACGTGGATACATGCCTAAGAACGTATACACAAATGAAGAATCCATTTTGACGATTCCCGAGTTAATTACAACGAGTTTTCTCGTGACGTCCGTATGTACGTATGTATGTGCGTATGTATCTCGCATAACTCACAAAAACGGTATGTCCTAGAAAGTTGAAATTAGGCACATAGACTCCAAGTGGGGTCTAGTTGTGCACCTTCTCTTTTGGTTTCTTTTGCACCTTTTTTTTGGGGTAAAATCATTATTAATTTCAATGTAAACTCAAGCGGTGCTATAATTTGGCAAACACTTGGCAATATATCGCCAAGCTTTTGGTCGCCAAGTTTTGTCGACAACTTGTCGACGAATTTGGCTTTTTTTTTTAAATTTTAAACCTGGTTTCAATTTGTTCATACTTACAGAGTTAACCATTAAATCACATTAAAACTGCTAATATTGGGAAAAATTTTCTGTATAAAACATTTTCTTTGGTTCGGTTCGCAACAGACTTGGAATGAAAGTATTTAAAGTGTTTTTTGCTCACTCCGAGGCGCTATTATCTTTAAATTGGAGTAAAAGGAAGTCATGTGATGCACACATCAGCTCGTTTACTTTTTGTTTTAAAATTAAACTTAAGTTAAGAAATTTTGGGGTGTTTTGGCATCAGAACCAATGAGTAAAAATAGTATTCAGTTTCAAAAAGTAGTCAATAATGTTACTTAGTGAAAGAAAGAAAAAAAAAGACAATAGGTTTAAGCTATTTCAATAAATACGAGTAAACGATTCGGTAACTAAATTTAGTTTGTAGAATAAGGTTATTCTGAAGTTTTACTCTAAAATGAGGACAAAGCATAATTCTTCAGACTGAAGGTGATAAAAGCTTGATTCTGTACTGAAACTAATCTCTCTAAAGGAAATAAAATCGGAAGCTGCTTGAAACTTTTTAATAAATAAATTTCGCACACAAACGCAAAAACAGTAAAAACCATAAATAAACAAGCATATTTCCTGTCTACGTGATTCTATAACAAGACTAACGAATGTGTGGAGGGAGAAGCTGCCACTAATACCTATTAAAATAAAACCGATCCAAAATTTTCTTAAAATAATAAATTTCATACATTGCACAAGAAAAAAATGGGGACAGTGAGTAAGTAACTACAAACTAGTACCGTTACAGGATCATATGTAGGAATTTATTTCGTGAAGGACAAAAGTCAACTATTATGATTTTTCCAAATTTAAATTTGAAGACATAAAAATCTTCATTCGTAATTAGTAGCTATGAATTTATTTCAGGAGGTACTAGAGTTAATATTTTAAAATAACAGTTAATATTTTGAATTAACAGTTTTAATGTAACAGAATACAGCTCAACAGGTTTTGATAATAGCAACAGATAAAAATAATCCCAATGCCTACTGTTCTAGTTTTTAGTACTTCAAGTTATCTTAATATACATTTTATACCCACTACCACTCTACCACTTTGCACTTCGAGGGTACATTTAGCTTGAGGAATTTTATTGCATAGAAAAGAAATATAATCGAATTTTAATTACAGCATTAAAAGCATGACGAAAACTATGCGCTTAATATTTTGGCAAAATTACTGAAATAGAATAATTTTCAATAAAATCGAATCTGTTATAAAAACTAATGCTTTGTTTTGTTCCTTCAAGTTTTTTTTTTGCATCATATATGGAAAAATATACTACTATTCATATTCAATTATATGGAAAAAAAAAAAAACGAGCTGATGTGTGCATCACATGACTTCCTTTTACGGCCAATTTAATGATAATAGCACCTTGGAGTAAGCAAGGAAACACTAAATATTTTCACCACTAGTTTCTTGCGAACCGAAGCAAAAAAATGTTTTACACAGACTTATTTCCCCATTATTGGCAATTTTAATGTGATTCAGTAGTTAACTCTTTAAATATCACCAAAATTGGCCAAATTAAAACCAAAATTTAAAAATTTAAACGTTTCGCCAAGCGTTCGCCAAGTTGGCGACAAATATCGGCGGCCAAAAGCTTGGCGATAGATCGCCAAGTGTTTAGACCCCACTAGTATTCTACGTACCAAATTTCAACTTTCTAGAACATACCGTTTTTGAGTTATGCTAGGCACATACGTACATACACACATACGCATATACACACATACATACGGACGTCTCGAGAAAACTCGTTGTAATTAACTCGGGGATCGTCAAAATGGGTATTTCGGGTGTCTGTACGTTCTTAAACATATATCCACGTGTGGTCGGGTCGAAAAAAATACTCCACATTCATTCGGGGGTGAGCAAAATGGAAATTGATGCCGATTTTTGAGTGGAATCTTTTCGCGAATACAATACTTCCTTTTTTGTAAAAGGAAGTAAAAAACAGAGAGAGGGGGGATGTTTGACATAATTTTGAAGAATATAGGCAGAATTATCTGAAGTGAAAGTGAGCTCTTGCACGTAGAATTCAAATTTCAGTATATCATTGTTTCTCCGAAAAAAAAAGAAAAAATTGACACAAACGTTTAGCACCATTAAATTTTCTGACCCTTTTCTTGAATTCCGTCAATAAACAAATGCTTTCGAGGGGAATTATTGTTAGAAAATATTAATTTAAATATGCTGACACTTACGAGTTTATTGTTAGTTGACAGAATTAGAAATAAAGCATTGTGATTAAATAATCAAACATTTTGAACCAACGGATTTTTTCTCTCTTAAAAAACTTCCATGCATTCTAGAAAAAGTTCAAACAAACATTATTGTGTAATAGTTCTTTTTGAAAAGCAAATTTATTTTATTTTTTAAATATTGTAAACAAAACTTGTTCCAGCTTATTTTTAAAAAAACAACATAAGTGCTATAAAATAGTAACATTGTTTTCGTCATGTAACACAAACAAACAAGAGTCTTCAGAAATTTTATTATTTCGGAAATAAAAATTAATGAAACCAAATGGAAGTAAAATTCATACGAGGTGAGACACAATGCGAAATAATAGCTGCCTAAAAATTTGAAGAAATGTTGAACCCGATTTAAGGAATTAAATGCTCCACAACAAACTTCCCACATCACGTTGCTCCAAAAACACTCAGTTTAACAAAATAGTGTGTAATTGCAACTTTCGCTTTTTTTTTTCCAAAAATCGGATATTTAGAAAATTTTAGGAGATGTGCGAGACGTTATTTAAACTTTTAACTGTAAATGACTTCAAGAAGACCTTTAAAGACCATCGATTGAAAGTCTTCTTTTGCATTTCGTGTTCGTTTAAACTGACGATTTTGCATTTTCTAAGACAAATTGCTGTAGTTCACGTTTTTAGACAGTAATCTCATTATTCTTGAGAGTTCATAATTTATCTAATCGTTCCCCTGATATGTTTCGTGTTTAATTTTTAAGTTTAGAGCTGAAAATTATAAATTCAAATGAAAAGGCTTAACCATCACATTTCAGAGAACTGTAAGAATTCGAGTCATTAATAAAAGTTTTTTTCGTTTTTTGTTTAACATCTAGGGTTGCCAAGACAAAGCAGTGCTAGTTTGAGGATAGTTCACAAATTAAGGAAGAAGCCATTCTGCTATCAGAATACAAAGATTTGAAAATATTTGATGCAATCTGCGCATTTTTAAAGAATATTGCTTGTCTGCGCATACGCAAGTGTTCGCGGAATTTTTTTATGCATAGTTTGTTTTCAAATGTTTTGGCAAACTTTTTTTGAACGCTAATGCAAACATCGTGAAATTTGAGAACGATACCATCAACAATGATTTCAAAAGACGCAAAGCAATGAGAGGTCGGCTCCACATTATTTAAATTTTGTATTAACGGACTTTACGCTACTATGAATTTAAAGAAAAAAAATAATAATAATGAATTATTGCAAAGGTCAAGTTACCCAAGAAAAAGTATAACGCAATTTGTATGAAATAAATGAAACTCTCTCACAAGTATCATTGTGAGGTAATTCTTTTTAACGTGCTGTATCCTAACTTCAGTATTATTACCATTCTACATATTAGCTCCAATTGTATTTTAGTTAAACAAAAGTACATTAATCTAATAATCAATAAACTTTTAAAATGAAATAAAATTTTAAAACATAAAATTGGCTCACTTAAACAGCTAGCTTTTTTTTAAAATTTTGTTTATCAATAATTAATTACAAAAAGAGATAAACTAATCAGCAATGAAATGAGAAAAAAATATTATGCATGTCCTTAAAAATTATAATAAATATATGAAAAATTATATTTTATACCTGAATAATTACATTTACAGCCCGACACATTAGCATGTGCTCTGCCTTAACGTACGCTGAACAATAATCTAATTAATCAAATAAACCATACTGCCGTGCTAAGCGCAAAAGTTGTATCTGCAGCTGAGTTCAAAATGAAAAATTGCCGTTTCAAGTTTTGCGCCTCCATGTATTTGATTCAGATGCAACTTTTTCAGATTTTTAAAGAAAAATATTTCTCTTTGACAAATGACCATACAAAGTACCATACACACATTGTATTTAGGTGACATATGTGACAAAGAATCACCTGGTGACCTTAACTCAATTTTGATGAAACGTGTTAGACACCACTTTTACCACTTTTGTGCTTAGCACGGCAGCATAGGCGTGCTCAGAGGTTCAGAAAGGGGGGTACCACTGTACCAGGAGGTTGAAATTACCCTTGAAAAGGCTCCCATACGTTCCCGCTCATAGAAAATTTTCAAATACCGCGAGTAAGAAAGCATTTTTAAAACGTATAAGGTATGAAATTAGTGAACTTAAAACCGTAAAATGTTAGCCACTATCAGATTAAATTTCGTTTATTTGTGCTTATGCGTGTAGCATGGTACCCATGGTGACCCCCGTGCGCACGCTTATGAAATACAGTGCTGGACAAATTATTAGACTAGTTTTTTTTTTGTACACTATTTGTACTAAAATACTATTTATTTTACTGTTAAAGTACAGTACATACTGTACACTGATTATTACGTTATTTTAGCATAATTTAATGTTTGCAGGTGGCAGCACTGTCTGCTTTGTTTATGTTCTTTGTTTATCTACCCACCAGGAACATAACCTCAATCAGCTTATACAGTTCACTGGTTATTTTTATTTGAAGTTAGTTTTAGGTAATTAGTGAGTATGTGTATGTGATTATATATAATAGTGAATATAAACAATTTTTACCTCCTTTTTTAAAAAGTGTTAAGAAATGGTGTAAACCTTGTGAAAAGTATGCCAAAAAGACTTAAAATGCTCATCAAGAACAAGGGAATGCATACTAAATATTAGCTAATCATTTCACTGTTCGTTAATGTGTCTATAGTTATGTAATCAATAAAGAATTTGCTTTTAAAACAGTCTGAGCCTAATAATTTGGCCAGCACTGTAAACTGAACGTGTCTAAGTAAACGACATTCGTTGATGCTGCAAGTATATTTTTAATAACTGTACCTCACGTTTTTTGAAAATAGTTATATCATCGAGTCAAAACGATTGTCCGAATTAACAGTTTAAATTACGAACTTAACTAGTGTTAAATTACATAAAAAGTATATTCAAATGAAATTAAGTTCAGCTTATTTAAATTATATTATAGAGTTGTTATGTAAAAGCTACATGGTTTCCAAGCAGTTATATTCTGGAGAATGAGTTTAACTGAAGTGTATCTTAATCTAAAGAGTGTGTATCCTAGAAATGTGATGAACTCACAGCAGTGTTAAACGAACTAAATAACATAAATTGAATCATTTATGAGTTTTTAAAAATCATTAAAAACAAATTTAAAAAAATTTGAAATTATGGTGTTGAAACTGTGCAGTTTTACATGTCAGATACGTCAGTGTAAAAAACGATCGAGCATAAAATGAAATCAAAAGTAAAGTTGAAATACACAAGAAAAAAATTCTCCACGATATAAAATGACGATTTCTTCAAAACTTCCTGTTATTCTCATATGAAAAAAATTAATTTAGAAGCAGCAGATACTTGAAAAAGGAAATGATCGTGTGTAAAGACTATAATTAAAGACTAAATAATTCCTGAAGATCTGCTTCGCTACAATGTAATTCAAAATCCGGAAATCTAATGAACTTTTATCAGCAACACCAAGATAAAAACATAGTTCAAGGTTTTTAAACGACGTAAAAAACTTTTATAAATATTTTTAGTTTAAATAACAAAAGTTAAACCATTTTACAGAGTATCAAGAGCGTCAGACAGACAAAACGATTAATGAACAAAAAAAAAAAAAAAAAAAAAAAAAAAACAGAAATCGACACATACAAGTCAAAAGTTTCAGTGCATTGAAATACAATATATTTTCCAGATCGTATTTATTATTTGGGTTGTTTCAGACTTTAGTATGGAAAAAAAATCGTTGGCAGTCAATGTGTTACGAAAAAAAAATAATAAAAAAAAACTGCGGATTAACATTATGAGGTAGAATTTTCTCAAATTGCGTATCAACGTTTAAACAAACTAAACATAATTTGTTAAGTGAAATTAAATTTATATGCTGAATGAAAATACATTAAAAAAAATTCGAAACGTCATTGACTAATTCCGGATAACGTCCCGAGATTTCAAGAGTTTATAACAGTTTCCTGGGAAAAACAGGTCATTTTGCGAAAATTGTTCTTGAATTGCAACAAGCTCCATGAATACCAATTTCACACTGTAATGAAAATCATATTTAATTACCTGTGTAAAAATAGATATTAACTACCAGTGCTTCTTTTTCAAGTGTTTTTCCTTTAGCTTAACTGTGGCCCCTATGGGTTGACTAAGCCCTAAGTCAAGGGCGAAATGCAGTCTTCAGATATTGTAGATTTAAAGGAACTACTTGCAGTTCCTTCTTAGCCTCAGTCATATTTTCTTTAGGATCTGTCCTGGTAAATCAGGAAGGTATCAAGCTATTGCTATACAAATGCATAAGTTTTCACAGAAGGTTACTGGGTCATTTCAAAAACATGACTGGTTTTGATTGAAATGTTTCTGAATTTTTCAGAAAGATTTCCAGGTTAATTTCAAGAAGGTTACTGATTTTTTTAGTTTGAAACTTTCCTGGTTTTCCAAAATGTCTTCGTGACAGAAAATAGGCACTTTAACTTCCCATTATTTTTCGGTGATTATGGTTAATATAAAGAAGGTTGTCATTGCAAATTTTAAGTTGATGCTCAATTCAACGTTAAGACGACGAACCTTAATAAAATGTTAATATCATAATTTTATAAGGTGCATTATTCGTAAAAATTTGACACATATAAGGAAAGTTTGACACATATTGTGAAGAACAGTCTTCAAGTATGAAAGTGTACACCACGTTTCCTTCAAAAAAAAGATGTCATCCTTCATGGAAGGAGATTAGTTGAAAGTAGCTGATTTGTGGGAAAGAGAGAAAACTACATAAATTCTGAGCATTCATTTCGGAGAAATAAATTTAGTAAAAGTATTATATCAAAACCCAGAAATGTATTCAGCTGAACTTCAAAGATTAAATGTTCGTTTAAAGTTCTTTTACGTTTGTAAACAAACAAACAAAAATAAAAACAATAATAAATAAATAAATCTAAAATACAATAATAAAATTAAGGCATTGAGAAACATTTGAACTAGTGTTGTTCAAAAAGAAAAGCGATATGGGTGAATATACGCTATTTGAATTTCAACGGCGCATAGAAATGTTTTAGGTTAAACAAATTATATTATAGTTATCGTATGCATTAATAACACAGAATATTGTGTTTTATGTGACACACACAGTCAGTTCTCGATAACTTCTTTATTTTAGCATTTATAGCTGAAAATAGTTAGAAACGTATACTCCCCTGGCCTCCCTATTTCTACTTTTTATATAAACACATTCAACGTTCTTTTCTAAATAACCTGGCATAATGTATTTTACCATAGTCATAAACCTAAATAAATATCAGAACACATTTTATAAAAATCATTGTAAAAATATTTATTAACATACAAAAATTATTAATTTTCACTTGACATAATTATGTCACCCTCACCTGGAGAAATTAAAAAATTCTAATTTAGCATTAAAATTTCAAAAATGTATCATTGATCGCGAATAACCAACGTAATACAGACTAAAGTTAAAATCAAGCTAATGGGGTCGAGCAAAATGCAAATAACATTGTATATATTCTCTTTGCAATGCTACAAAGCGTGCTTGTGCCAGTCGTTTCAGTATCTCCTCTGGTAAGCATATACATTTTTAATTTTATCAATACCTTAAATTTGCGTTTGTACAATGCATTGTTTATTGTGTGTAGGCCTCATGGATTGTGTTTAAGTTGTAGTGAAAAGAACACGCGATGTTGTTTTTATAGATAATGTGTCAATTTGTCACTTCTCTGGCGTCACTCCTCTGGCAGTTTTAAAGCCGATAGTTATAGCCCCCTGAAGACATTTTCCTCTAGTACCTATAAAACTAAAATAAAGTTCAAACATCATCTGGCCTTCATCTTTGCAAATACAAAAATAACGACAACTAGTGAAACAATAAATGTTACACTAAACAGAAGTTTTTCCATTGGGAATGCAGAAAATTCATTTACCGTATATTCCCCCATATATTACGTACTGAAGCAAGTTTGAAGAATTTCAAGCATAAAGAGAAACCAAAACTAAAATAAAATTACACAAGTTAAAAATTTTCTTGAAGTTAAACCACGTTTCCTTGAGAAACGATTTGTCATCCTCAATGGAAAGAGATTAATTCCAAAGCAGAAGATAAGTGGAGAAGGGAATTATCTTGTGAAAAATACATCACTTCCGAGCAAGTAATTCAGGGAGAAGAGTTTAGCTAAAACATATTTCAAAACGCACAAATACAATGAATTTTCGGCAGTGTTAAACGAGCTAAACAACATAATTTAAAACTTTTAAATTTCCCTGGGAATCCGTCAAGACATGTCGCTCAAAGCTGAGTTGAGAGGAATCCGTGCTTATGTGTGAAAAGAAAATACAAAGACGGAAATAGCTTGAAGCCTCTTTCGTAAGTGTTCCCGCTGCTCTCCCGGGGTGAGGATTTGACGCAAGAGGGAAAGATGGTGACATCACTTCTTCAGGGTTGCATTATTTGGAATGTGTGGAATGGTAAGGAATTTCGAACGTGGTTGATTGAAATTGAATGAAGGTATAATCACAAGGATAATTTCCCACTTGTTGAAAATATGCACATTCAATCGAGTTCTGGCTACTGGAGGGGATAAAAATAATATTTTAACGATTGTGACTGAATAAGTACAACGCTTTCAGGCACAAATTTGTAACAAAACTCTTATTTGGGTAGTTCAGGTTTATCAAGAAGACTTTCATCATAGTAAGGAAAATAAACTATGTAATTGCAAATTCGAGACGTAAAAAAAATTAATAATAATAATAATTTATTCAGGATTCGATTTTTGAGAGAAAAAAAACAACTAGTGTTTAAAAAGAAAAGTTACAAAAATTTACATTTTATGAATTTCTCGAGAAATAAGGGACAAATTGTTCTGTAACTTTTGTCACAAAAAAGGTATGCTTCAGGTGACAACTTTCAATAAAAAATATACCACCCATGCATTTCAGGGACCAGTAACAAAGTTAAGAAACCAAAAATTTTGTTTGATCATCCTTCACCGTTAATAAGTGGGCATAAGCTGTAAATATCAGCTATTAGTTTACTTGCTATACGCAATAAATTCTTTTATAGATTTTCATTGAGAGTATTACTTATATTCGCGAATATATAAGCATTTCTTTTAAAAATATCAATTTTGTTCGCGTGTTTTTGGCTCATAATGTCTTCGAAAATTTTCGATAATAAAACTTTTCCCTAGCTAGGAGGCCCCTTTAAAAAAAATAAGGCGTTTATCATAAGTATTTTTAGGACGCCGCCTACTTGTGGAAAAAGTCTCACTATCTTGATTTTTTGAAGACTTTATCCACTTCTGTTATAGTATATCCACTATAGATGAACTTACATTATATTAAAATTTGAAATAAAAGTTTTGAAAATCTGATGAAATATGAACATTTAAAGGAATTAATTTTTCATTGCGCTCGCATGCGCGAAAGATAGCAATTTATAACTTTCAAAATGTCATAGCGAACAGATTTAGCTTTTTATAACAAAAACTCCAGTTGAATATACAGTCGGGTCCCGACTTACGCGAGGGATGCGTTCCAAGATCCATCGCGTAAGTTGAAATTTCGCGTTGTGGAAAAGGTTATGTATATGAATGTTTTATTGACATACCCAATTATTTTTTAGACACTTTTAAACACCCTTCGAACTGTTTTAGACCATTTCGTAACTATGTATTAGATTTCTAAATATAGAGCAGAATTTTTATTTTATTTTTAAAAAAGCTGTATTGTTCAACATAAAATACTGTTACGATGCACAAAATCAATAATCAATGGAGATGAAGGAATAAAATAAAACCGAACGGTACGTACAGTATGCAGTAATAATAATGCGCTGCACTGTAAGTGTAGTACTGTACAGTAGATACACTTATAATTTATAACTTAAAAATTGAAGATGGATTTATTCTGCGCAATCAGATCGTTATTTCTAATATATTTTTGAATAGTACAATTGTTTCGTCTTTACTTTTATAACGTTTCCATCTGTGGTAACAAACCCCTCTTCCAGGGTCTTTATAATACACAATACTAGAGCAGCTTCCAAATTCATACTGTTTTGCAATTTTCTTAGACACCACTCTGCAAACTTCATATTAAAACTAATTTCTCTGGACTTTTACGGATTGCCTTTTCAAAACTTTTAATTGTACGTATATGGAAGATTTATTCAAAATGTCGTGCTACCTTCGATTCCCTTTTTAGTTATTCAAACGTATCAAGAATCTGTACCTTTTCTTAAATTGTCACAACCTTTCTCTTTTTCTTTCCATCTTCAATCTTTAGATGAAACAGCGTGCTTAGGTGACACAATATTTTATCGCTTTCATATTTGGAGCTTAAAAAATAAATTAAAAATGTGGAGTGGTTATACACACTAACAAAGCGATGTTTAGACTAGTGCGGTGTGGGGACTTAAAGTTAACGAAACCAATATTTAGTAGTCAGTAACGAAGCCCACATTTAACACCACGATTCCTTTCCAAATATTTTCATGTTACGGGCGAGGAATTCGCGTTAGCTTTAAATTTCATTGCTCGTGAAAAATTCGCGTTATAGCCATTTCGCGTAAGTCGAATCGCGTTGTAGCGGGAGCCGACTGTAATAAAAACTTAAAAAGAAATCGGCGATCTAATGAGACGTATTTCATTCGTTCTCGGATGAGCGACGATTTCTATATGGGATAGCTCAGTAAGCAATAAGAAAAGGAGATAACGGAAATTTTCTTACTGGAACACCTGTTTCACAATCAGATTTAAAAAAAAAAGGTTTTTAAAAACCAAATTACAAAACTGAAATTTGTAATTAAAGAATATTTGTGAAATATTTTTTCACAGGTTTTAAATATACTTTGATTACAGTATATGGGTCTTTGAACGAAAATATTTTTCAATTTCGAAACCTTTTGCTGTCTTTTTTTTTTTTCATTCTTACATGAAAGTGTTACCTAGTAGAAGAAACCATAAACAATGGCACAGCTAAATTCCAATTATTTTACTCATAAATTAAAAAAAAAAAAATACCTTGTTCACGGAAATAGAAAAACCTTTAGCGTTTGAAAATAGAGGCCAATTTAATATCGCAGTAGAAGTTCTATTAATTGTGTAAACAATGAGCTATTTTCACGATTAGTGTGAATCTAATAATAAGCTCTCATAATTAAAGTGCGGCTTAAATTTTAGTTAACCTTTTAGTTCAACTGTGTGTTAAAAACTAGTAAAAATTAATATATTTCCAAATTAGTAGATTTGAGAAAATACAGGCAATTTATGATTTTGGTAGACTGTCTAAAATTGATGTATTTCCCCTCCATCATTTATTTTCACTACAGAAATAACGACATTGATAAGGTCTGTCACGGAGGTAAGATTTACGGAGGTGAGGAATTTCCCATTAATATAGGTTTAATGGATAAATTTTTTCAGGGAAATATTTTTTTTCTTCTTTGCTACAATCTCCACACGTTAAGCATATGAAAACATGTTCACTTCGTTTTTTACATTAATTTACATCCCTGAAATTCAAGTTCACGGAGGTGAGAATTTCCAATATAATTATGTATTTTTTTTTTCTTGTTTTTCAACAAAAATTTCACAACTTCTTTATGACTGTAAATAAATAAGGGGGCTCCCTTATATCATTGAAAATAAAATGCGATGTCATTACTAATATCTGTTAATGAAAAATGGCATTTTATGTTTGAGTAAAGGAGGTGAGAATTTGTGTGACATAATTCCTTATCCTACTAAAACGAACTAAAACACAATATTTTTTTAAAAAAATGCTTAAATAATTAGTATTTGAGACACTTGCGAAAGAAATAATAAATAAATAAATACTTTTAATTAAACAATTTATTGAGCAACACAAACAGTCACACCAGGTGTGTGACACGCCACGGAGGTGCGAATTTACATGTTGTGAACCAAAAATATATTGAAATAAAAATTATTATTAAAAAATTGTTGGCAGGTTTAAATAGATATATTTTTGATAAAATTAGAAAACATTGATAAATGAATTGTTCCTTAAAGTTTTTACAGTAAAAGGCGTGTGAAAGTTTTGAAGAATGACCCATATACAGTGAAACTTTGTTAACTCGACACTCGGATAACACGACTACCCCGGTAACTCGACATTTGTTTTTCTTATGATTGGCCCAATGCCCATTTCAATGGGCGAAAACCTTTCTAACTTGTCACACATTTGCAGAAAACCCTATAAGTCGACATTCAATTGCTATTCTAGTCCAATTTTTACTACTAACATTCCTACATAGTGAACTCTTGGAACTTTACGCTGCGGTTTCTTAATAATTTTCAGAAAAGCTCTTTTGGAAAAATTCCATCCTTTATTCTTCTGTGCTGTTAGTGCAATTCTAAAAGGCTAAGAAAGGGTAGGATAAATGTACCCATCGAAGTCCTTTAGAGAAAGAAGGCACCATGACATGTGTTGCACATGTTGCTCACATGTTGTGATAGGACTTTTTATCTTTAACAGACCTGACGGACAAGAAGTTTTTTCACCTCTTTTCAAAAATTACGGATTTATTCCTCACGAAGCATTCAACTAGTATTAGTGAATTTATTATGTACTTTTCAAAAAAAGAAAACGAAAAGAAAATTTATTCACTGGAATTAATTTTCATAATGTGAATGTTAACATTTGTAAGTAAGTCATACAGAAACTCTTTAGAAATTAAAATAATGGAACCTCAGTGAGCTGACATCCGCTTAAGTCGACATGTTTTCATGTGTCCTTGGGGTGTCGAGATATCGATGTTCCGCTGTATACAAATTTTCATGTAGATACGGCACTTGGAAGCATTGGAAAATTCAAGAAATATGAAAACTAAAAATGTTATTGTTCTCTCAGGTGGGCTTGAACCACCAACTTTTCAATTAACAGCGGAACGTGTAAGCCGATTGTGCCACGGAGGCTTCGGTCTAGATGAATTGTTAAACAAGTTAAATTTAAACTTGTAACGCTTTTTTAAATCTGGTTTCCTTCCAATTAACTACCGGAGGCAACAAGCGATAAAAAGCATATTTCAAAAGTTGGGTACCACTGACTTACACTATTTTAAATGAAGGCAGCTATCATTGTTTAAGTGCTACTTTATAATGATTAACTTGAAAGTAAGATTTGGAAGTAAAGTGTCTGAAATAAATATTTAGTGAGAATTCAATTATCAAATACGCCAAAGTCTCAAATGCAGTTTTCCAACTTAAGATTATAGGATACTTTAGAGTAAACTAGCAAGGTGGCGTAGAACACAGGAGGGTCGTGGTCGTACTATATATGGCAGAAAGTCGCGATGGTATCTCACAGCACTAAAAGAAGAAATATGTTCTCTTCAGCGTCTGACAGTTTCCCTGCATCGACCTTATTAGAGAAACTATGTCCAACCGTAGAAGAAAGACTTAAACCAGATCTGTTTACGACCATGTTTGTTTTCAACTGTACCCGAAGATCGAGCCCCATGACTCTAAGGTCAAGTAGTTCTTTTGACCCGTCCCAGCTACCTGTGGATTCATCCTTGTGCTAGACATTGAGGTGTTAGGGGTGGAGTGGGAATACCTGAGGATATTTATCGGAGTTAGGGGCACAACACTTGTCGTTTCGTTATCGCCATCTGATAGTAAAATACCCTTGTTGGACTACTTGATCGATATACTAGTTAAAGCGAAGACGGAAATGTTAAACGAAAGAAAACATACTTTTTTTCGCATAGACTTATCTTAAACATGTCACTTACAAATAGAAATTTTGTTATAGATTGTGCGGATGCCTTTTTAGTTGTTTGTGGTAAAATTGTTTTTCCAACAAAAACATTTTTCTACGAAGTATTTTTACTCTCTGAAGTTTTAAGACAGAAGAATACAACTTTGAACTCAGTTGTTTGATTTTGCTACGCACACTGAAGCAGTGCTGTGTGTTTATGAACATGCATACATGCGTGTGGTGAGTGCGTGTATTGTGTGTGTTATAAATAACATTTTACGGAATGTACCTGCATGTAAAACAAAACTGAATTATATACAGTACTTCAGTGACACGCGATAAAAAATAAGTAAATTGAGTACATACTAAAGCTCTAGACTATGAATTCCAAATAGTAACCAACTGGCAACCAGAGTCACAAAAAATTGTAGCCACTATTGGATTTTGGCAGAAATTTCTTATAAAAAAATATATTCAGCGTAAAAATAAATGATCTTAAGGGAGCTTGTTAATAATTACGTTGCCAAGGTGGAGTTAACTGATGCACTGAACGTCTCAGGATTGGAAATGTGTTGTAGCACGAAATACCATATGATTTTCAACAACTAAAGAAATAAATGGTTGCAAATTTTAGAAACTAAGACTTGATTTTTGTTGGTCATTTTCAATGAAATGGTCGCCCGTTGGCGACTGGCGACCGTTCATCTAGAGCTTTTGTACATACATATGTACAACGAGCCCGAGAAAGATAATAACCATTATGAACATTATTAGCAAATTTACTAACAGGTAAAATAAAATGCAGTTTGCAGCAAGGTAATGAAGAAATCTACGAGGTTTTTCTTTTTTTTTTTTTTCTCAGTATCTGAATGGGCTCCCTCTTAGCAGCACGAACAAAGTGAGTCCGTAATCGATTATTCTCTCTAAACTATTTCTAACATTTGCGGTGTGAGAGTGAAAGTTGCTAAACGTATGATTTCCTAAATTTCGTCATTCTTTTACAAAAAAACTGCATTTCCTTTCAGCTGTTAATATTTTTGCTATTTATGTTCAGCATCATAAAGAATTTTTGCCCTCATTTTTGAAAGCTATTTTTATAATTTTCTAATGCGTTACTCTCCGGTGTATTTATCGTAGTACTTTATCCACTAATATTGAGTCTGCTTCCAATGGTTTAGCATTCCGGTATGACCTAGAGTAGTGGTTTCCAAAGTGATTCATGTGGACCACCAGGTACCCAAGCCAGCCTCCATATGGTCCAAGTCAACGAAAAAAAAAACTTTGAGGGCGCATGAGATGAAAATACGTGTTCATGAGCTTTTATCTCACTAAGCTTCTCTAAAATTTTGGAATTTTACATATATAAGTGCTATATTGCCGTGCTAAGCACAAAAGTCGTATCTGCTTTTTTTTTTTTTTTTTTTGTCAAAATTTAGTTACGGTCACAATGTGGGTTTTTGTCACATATTTCACCTAAATACAACATTTTATGGTCATTTGTCAATGGGAAATATTTTTTTTTTTTAAATTCTGAAAAAGTTGCATCTGAATAAAATACGTGGAGGCACACAACCCTAAACGGAGACTTCTCCTTTTCAACTTCATTTGTAGATACGACTTTTGTGCTTAGCACGGCAGTATAGTGAACAAAGTAGGATTTTTACACTTATATAATACTTATGTATAGATATCGTAAAAATTGTGAAATCTTAAGAACTAGGAAACTTTTGTAGGTGCCGGACAAGATTACCAGTCAGTATTTAAAGGAAGATTCAAAGTGTAACATTGCTTCTGAAAGATTTTTGTTCTGAAAAAACTTGTGGCCCAGGTATTTTTTAATCGCTTGGGTGACCCGTGACCTCAAGTTTGTCGGACTCTGCTTTTGTATGTAATAAGATCAGGAATATTGGAATTAAATGACAGAAAGCGAATTCCGTCAAAATAAGCTTTAAAAAATTGCCTCAAGGTTGGAGAAAAAAGATTTCCCCCCTTTTTTTGCGGAATGTTCCTTCATTTGGAATTTCATTGCAATGATGATCAAAAAGATATAAGGAAAGCGTTCAATAAAAAAATGACGAAACAATAGTATTTTTCTTATTACTCATTTCAAAACTTGAATGTATCGCAAAACACGCAGAAAAATAAGTTTCATCACTCCATACGCTCCATAGACTATTTTTAAACAATATGTTTGGCTTTAAGTCATGCAGGTTGAGTGACCTGAAGCAAAAACAAAACTTAATTGTTTTTTTTCCCCTCAGCATTTTGTTTTCAATTTTATGTGTGCGGAATATCTTCTATTTAATATTGTATATACGCAAAAAACACGGATATAGAGTGCGGAAGTAAATTAATAATTGCTCAAAAGGTGCGAAAAAGTTACAAAAATTATTTTTTTTCTATTTCTACGCAGAAAAAAAAATCGGTAAGGGTTCCATGGAATAAAAAGTTGTATGATGATATTGTAATAAATGTATAGTTCCGAAACACACAATTAATATTGCGCATATTAAAATAATTGATGCAAGAAACTAAAGAAAAATGTACCAAGGTTTTTTAGTTACAAATGTTCAATGCGTGAGTTGTTTGTTACACCACAAACATTTAATTGGCATGTGGAACTAACTGGATTACAATCCGGCTCGTTTCCACGCGCTGTGTGACTTCTTTTTATGAGGTTACGTCAAAGACGCTGTTTACCTACCATTTATGCCAAACACTGCATAAAAACTTTAAGAACACTTTTACTGCCCTTTAAGACGCTGACAGACTCATTTGAGCTGCATAACGAACCATTGACAATATGATACTACTAAACGTGTGGAATGAATTGGGTTGCGAATTAAGTCTTTCTCGTGGAAAAGTAGCTTCACGCATTGAGCATTTGTAACTAAAAAAAATAGGGGGGGGGACTATTTTTCTTTAGTTTCGTGTATTAATTATTCTAATATGAGTCAGTGAGATGCAAAGGGATGCAAGTTCCAAAATTGAAAAGTTGGAAATAACCAGTGCAAATAGTATTAGGAGAACTTCCCCTCTGTCATGGGGCAAGAGATTGTACAAGTAGCCCTGGTTCCTGGTAGGTGCTGCAAGAGATTGTACAAGTAGCCCTGGGTTCCTGGTAGGTGCTGCAAGAGATTGTACAAGTAGCCCTGGTTCCTGGTAGGTGCTGCAAGAGATTGTACAAGTAGGCCTGGCTCCTGGTAGGCGCTAATGTATAGCATGATTTAGATAAAAAAAATCAATGAAAGTCTACCGAGAATCTGAACTTTAAATGCGTTTTCCTCAAAACTTCATAAAGTCCACTTACATCCCTTAGCTTCTCACTACCTCATATGTGTAATAGTTTCAAAAATATAATTTATAAAAGTCCGGTCACTTTTGTGATAACCCTGTATTTCATGCCATACAAAATAAATGCAGATGAGTCGGAACATTGGTTAGTAGATTCAACTTCGCATTGCCATCTAAGCTGAAGAACGGTTATCGAACGTAGAAGAAACTGATCAAAATCCACCGTTAATCCGAAATTCCCCGTGGGATAAAGGAATCCCTTTCCTCTATATTGCAGTTATCCCTTCAGGATAGAGGAAGAACCACAGATCTTCTACTCTTCCATAAACTATCTACAGAACCACAGATAGTTTGATTCTGAACCATCTGTGATGTTTGCTTTAAATTTATTTGCTATTGGATATTTCATGAAAGCAGTCCACGAATGAACTCTTATTGTTTGAACTTTTTTTTAAAGAACTTCTTCCATTAAAGATTTTTTTCACTTCGAGTCACCGAAACTGAGACACATAAGAGGAACAAAAACACGTTTTTACTCAACCCAAATTTTAAAATGTTACTTGATTTCTCTACAGGAGCAAGCATTTTATACAGAAAAAAATGAGGAAATAAACGGCTTTTTAAACAAAAGTAGAAATTTGAAATTAAGAAATCTTGAATATAGATTTTTCTCACAAAGATTTTATTTCGTAGTACAGACACAGTATCTAGAATTTCAATAGTAGTAAAAAAATCATAACAAAACATTTTGTTGACAGCAGGACTTGCTTATCATAATAAAAGTCTGATTGACTTACATAATCGTACTAAAAGCATGCATTAAAAAATCACATTATATTATGTAAAACTCTTCCTTTCAATGTCATTAAAAAAAATGAGCGAATAAAATGCACAAACAAATTTTCTTAAAAATGTACTTTTATTATACCTATTAAGTTAATTATTTATTACGAGTTTTTTTTTCCCGCTATGAATGTTTAATTTGTTTCACATGGTGGACAAACTACGTGGAACACAAAACAAAACCTTAGTTTTCGGCTGGACTTGGCCGCCTCTTATAATTGAAATCAGAACAAACATATTTGTTGATGTTTAAACACAAAATGATTTATGGCACTCTACCTGCAAAAAAAAAAAGTATCTTATAACTTTATTTTTATTACTCTTGTAAAGAAACTAATTTTTTGGATTTTTGATTCTCCCGTTCTGAATAATCAAGTTAACATAAACAAAATCAATCTCCGACATACTTTCGAGTTTAAAAAAAAGAAAGAAAACAAAGCTACTAAAACGAAACCTTGAAAGTTCATTACTGTATGTAAATTGTTACAACTAGGCACTTGTTATGCGAGATTCCCCCCTACCCTTCAAAATCAAGTCCGGTTCCTTCGCATCTGTTAAAATTTTTTCTTTCTCAAGGTCAGTTAAAGAAATCATATTCGTAAAATGCAATGCATTTGTATAGAAGCGCGTAATCCATGAAGGAGAATCAATATTGAGCTTATTATTCATTCTCCAGTTCTTGGTCATAACAATAATAGATCGGGTAGAGTTCTTGTACTTCAGTTACTCGGCAGAAAAAAATCTTAAAAGGAACTTATTTTTCTTGGGTAAAATTTTCGATTGTTCATTTGGAGCCGTAACTTAATCTTTGTTTGCTGCAGTGTTGAGAATCGCTTTTACTGATTAGGGCCATTCACGAAAAACGGTAATTTTGTCCCACACGTGACGACTCATATATTTCCTAAAAAATAATAAATTAATGATAAAATTTTATTGCTTAACAAATTATAAATAAATGTGTCATTCCTTAAGCAAAATATTATGTTATTTATTTTTTAGATAATTACTTTTTAATGAAAATTTATGAACCATCACGTGCGGGACAAAACGCATACTTTTTCGTGTAATGGCGCAACAAGTATTTTTTTTTTCAAGTATTTAAACTACTGTTTCTCAACAAATGAGATATGTTCCCTTTACATTGGATCCTTTGCTCTCAAAATCTGCAATTTATTTTAACGTTAATACATTAATAGAGAAAAATATTAACTAATTCATAAGCGAGTTGCCAGATGTTGACTTTGGATGTCCCGCGCGTGACGCATGCAAATAAATTAAATTTTAAATAACAAAATTATTTAATCAAAATGTAACTGTGTCAGGAGTATCTTTGTATCAAATGCAAATATTAAAAAAACTGCTTACCCCTGTTTCATTAAAATATTAAGAGATATGACGAAATGTTAATGAAATTTAAGCTTCTTTTTGTACCGCACTTGACTGTGGAACGACCCATTAGTAGTTTTGAAAGCAGTTAATTGAAGCTAAGTCGTTTGATGGGTCAATGCATTAGAAAAAGCCAAAAACTGATTTAACTGAATACAAAAGGCATATGTATTCATACAGGGTGAGTCTAAACTCTTAGGCAAAACTTGAAGGGGTTTTAGAGGGAAGGGTAAGAAGCGAAAATCATATGGAACATATGGTTGCACACGCAGTGCTGACACGCTGCACGCAAAGCCAGAAACGGATGGACGCGAAACAGATCACAAGTTTATTACACAAAATCGATTTTACACAATATTTTAGGTTTTAAGAAAGGTTTAGAGCAGTTGTTAAAAGTTACGGCCTGTAGTAGCTCTAATAAAAGTGTCCCAATAAAAGTGCACTGATAATGAAAGTTTGTCAAAATGGTTTGTTATTGCGACAGTGAATGCTTAGTCATTCGACGCATGTATTACGGCTGCAAGCCGCAAATTTGAACCAATCCCTTTAAACCTTTTTTAAAAGCTAAAATATTGTGTAAAATCGACTTTGTGCAATAAATTTGAGACTTGTTTTGCATGTATCAGTTTCTGGCTTCGTGTGCATGTAGCGCTTCAGAATTGCTTTTGCGGCCATGTGTTCCATATGATTCTTGGTTGTTATCCTCCCTTCTAACTCCCCTTACAGTTTTCTCCAAGAGCTTCGACTCACCCTGTATATACTATATCGTCGCTTCAGAGCAACACTAAGACATCTAATCCCAGGAATAACACTAAGATATCCTATTGTTGCTCTGAGGTGACGAATATAACTGTCAGTGTATAGTATTTCAATATAACTAGCTTAGTTGTGAAGTCCGAAAAATATCAGTTGCAAGTGGGAGCGTAATACACCAAAGCGTTCACTTTAATCATTTCAAAATAATTATATTAACAATATTTCTTAATAAGTAATTTTATATGTTTCGCAAGACACTCGGTCTCTCTGTTGGTAGTGCCCTATTTTGCATGGCGTTTCCTCTTCGTTAAAGTCATTTAAAGAATAGCCGAGTTTTCGAACATTGGTGAAAAAAAGTTCCAATTTAAGGCCGTTCACAACTTATAATAGTTGTGTGCGTATTTAAGTATTGAGATAATTCCCTTGCACTAGTAGTTGTGAAATTCCGTGTAGGCGCAGATGGACAGTGAAGAAAGGAAGGGAGAAGACTTGAACGCTGTGTTACAGTGGTTAGAGTCCCAGGATTTAGTTGGAATCACTGGCATTAATACAGATGGTCTAGTTTTGATTCCCTGTCGGCGCCCCTCTGATTCTGATATGGGGAAGAAAAAGACGTGACTATATTTTCCCAATTACGAAAAGAAAAATGTAAAAATTTAACGTTTATACACTACCTCCATTTAAAAATGTATACATAATACAGTATAACCCCGATTTAACGATTGTCAAGGGATTGGAAAAAGTTATCGTTAAATCAAGGAGGTCGTTAAATCGAGGAGCATAGATATTCAATGCTGTCAAATCCGGACCAGTGAAATGTATCATCAAATTGGGGAAATCGTTAAATCGGGTCTCGTTAAATCGAAGTTATACTGTAGTTGTTTGTAACTGTAATTTCAAGTTATTTGTTGAAACCTGTTTCTTATGAGCCTGACGTCGACTTTTGTGTGCTAATGAGAAATATTTCTTTGCTAACTAATTGTAGAAGAAAAGGTCTAAATATGGGCACCCTCTTTTATTTTTAATTTAAAATTACTTTCAATTCAGTCAAGATTTCGGTCTTTTATTAACAACCATAACAAGTATCCTGAATGCGAGAATGCAAAACAATGATTACTATCAATGATTTCATTTTAAAAATATGTGCACTCTTCAAAAAAGTCACCCAAAATAGTTTAAAAACAGGATAAAATTATGCAAAATGGTAGAGAATTTATTTATTAGAGGGTCAACAAATATATTTACAGAAATCGCGAACATAACTGACTCTTTCAGCCCCGGCACAATCTATTTGGCATATTGCACATTTTACCCACACCTTTCCCCGAGTGTCTTCAGAGAACTTTTCATAACGTAAGATGTAAAATTCACCAATTGAGAAACATTTTTTTGTTTAAAAAAATAATTGGTGTAGTTATGGGCACTCTTTAAATGGGGACCCATATTTACACCAATCACACCTAAGAAAGATGACCACTATCACATATAATATAAAAGCGTACTTTACAAAAGGTGTACATCAAAGAGTAGTTTAAGATCACCGTTTTCCGGATATCACTATGAAATTGTTTTTAAGTAAATATAAGAACATGAAAAGAAAACGATTCAGATACCTGTTAAAAGTTTGCAATCCAAAAAAACACGAATTTCCACAATAACTCACGTTGCTTCCACGTCAGCTTTTGCATTTCGATGCCCTAGTAGGATGTTTATAAATGATTTGCTAAATCATAATCAGTTAGTAATCCTCATACATATAATAGTGAAACCACTAATCGAGTAACGTTCTTGAAGTCACCTACAATGAAACTCGCACCACGGCGTGATAATTTGATATTTTTTTGTAATGTTTTACATACGGGGAAATGCTTTATTTTGACAAGTCCGAATTGGATCCTGTAACTAATTTTAGGAGAAAATTACAGTCTAAAATTTTAGACTGTAATTTCTAAAATTTTAGATTGTAATTTTTTTATAGTAAAAGTGGTCAACAATTAACGCACATCCACTGGAGTTTAGGGTTAACCCACTGGAGTTGGGGTTAAAATTTTAAGTATCAAAATATCACCAGACTGGCAATTGCTTCGTTTAAATGTAGAAGCAATTTTCACCCGTCATACCTTTGATGGGCGAGTTTCTAGTTTTTAAAATAAAAGGAATTAAGAATAAAAAATAAAACTAGCATTTATTTTGGCGAATATAATTATCTAAATATGTCTCCTGTTCTTTAAATGTGTTTCAACCAGAAGAAGATTCACAAAGGATAAATTTTTCTTCAGTTTTAATAATAAAATTGAATTACTATTTCGCGCAGCGTGGAAGTCGTAAAAATGGATCCGTGTAAAAATTACATGACATGCAAAATTTACGATTCCAAGCAGCTCAATCGTTCACATTTGGTGGTGAAAATATTCACCAAGACTTTTTAGACTTTTGTATCAGATTTCTTAGCACTTTTATTCACGTTGTCTCATTTTACTCATATCTTAGTATTGTGGGGCTCTGGTAAGTTGAGCTATGACCTTCACAATGTTTACCTCTTTTTGAGGAGTTTGATGAAAAACAGACGTGTTGTTGGAGCGGATATGAGTTGGAATACTACAAAACTACAGTGCTGGTTAAAAAAAAAAAAAAAAAAAAAAACTACACCACCCTCGCATTTTCACAACAATGGGATTATGTGAGAAGTTTTGTTCGATCGATTAACGATGAATGTATGTGAAATTCTGCAAAACTTATGAAATAAACCTTTAACAGCAGGAATCTGATAATTGTTTACGTAGATCGGAGCTGTTTCCGGGCCAAGGCAAGCTGCTAACTCCATGCTCATATTTCCATTTCTGAACTGCGTGTGAGTTTAGAGAAAAACAATTACTTAACCCCATGTTAATTTAAGCCTACTGGTAGGATAAAGGTTTTTAAATTGTTACTTAGCAGTTTTGCCCTATGGCACGGAGCAGAATCATCCTGGAAAATTACGTTTGGAACTGAAGTAAAGTGATCCCGGATAGTATATATATAGGAAGCAATTTCTCCTCCAAAATGCCAATATAAGCGTTTACTGTTCCTTGCACCAAGTGAAGCCCACCAACTCAGAAATACATCCCAAATCATCTGGGATACGGGATGCTTGACTGTGTGTTGAATGCAGTTGGGATGATATTCCTCTCCTTTGCGGCGCGGGTGATGCAATTTTTTTTTTTTACTCTGACAAAAAGAGGTAAACATTGTTAAGGTCATAGCTCAACTTATCGCAGCCACACTGCACTACGAATTTTCATCTGTTTTAACAAGAACCATAGCATTATTTACACAAAATTGCACGTCTAGTTTCGTTTTCACCTATTTGAAATCATTTTTAACACCTCCTACGAAGGACTGAACTGTTCGAAATAATTACGCCTGGACTTTTTGCATTTTTTGGTCGAAATCCATTTTAAGATGTTCACTGTTTACCCTGTTTTATTTTAGGTACGATACAGTAGTGCTGATAATTTTCGAAGTAATGAATAGAAAAAAAATTATCGTCGTTTGTACGACAACCCAAAATGGATCATAGCATTTGCAATGTATTTATCCTGAAACTTTTAAATTGTTGCTAAATTTTCTCCATAAAACATGTTTTATGTATTGGAAGTCAATTTAAAAAATATTCATGCAGTAAAGTGATGAATAAAATATATTTCAAATGAAGCATTTTCTTTTTGATTATTTATTTATTTATTTATTTTGAATTATTCATTCAAAAATGTTTCACTAATGAATAAATTACAATTAGCAAAAATTATTCATTAATCAATAAATACATGAAGTAATTAACGTATGAATAAAAAAATGGTCTAATGATTGTTGGATGGTCAAAAATTGTGAATGAATGTGCAAGAATGTCAATGAATGAATAAATCACATATTATGTAAATGAATTTATAAATAAATTAAATAAAATATTTCCTATTGCTACATTCACTTTGCCTCACATTCATTAAACAAATTTTACTGCACAATTTAAAATCAAAACATTCCAAACCTTAAATTAATACTGTACTGAACATCAGTGGTTTCATATTCGTATTTGAAAGATTAATGACAGGACAATAAAAAACAATGTTCTTATGAGTTCAAAAAATATTTTTGATATGTCGTAAAACATTACAGTATCAGTATAGTTTGACCACAAAAAGAAGGAGGATGATCTTGAAGCAAAAACATCATTTGTAATAGGTTTTTTGTTTTTATTTTGGATGGATAGGATTAGCAAGACCATGCCTCATACTATTCGGTGCTTTCTGGCAGATTCTACATATTACAAATGATAAATGATGTTTCGTTTCAAGGTCATCCGCCTTCATTTCGTGGTCAAGCTTTATCAAACTTTGATAATTGCTTGTGTTATTATGTACCTTAATTTTTTAGAGCAAACTATTTTCTGACTGAAATCAACTTTATATTTAACAGCATATGTTACTGTGTTTATAATTAGAGCAAAATATTTTACCAATTAACTTTGTCTCACATTCCCTGATATGCGAAACATTAAATGAGGCAGTGAGAAGCAAAGGGATGTAATCGTTGTGCCTATAGTGAGAAGGTGCAGAAGTTCGACAGAATATTTATGCTACTACTAGTGGCACCCGCACGGCTTTGCCCGTAGTAGAAAATTAAAAGTCATTTGGTTCGCCTGCATATTTACAAATAATGTATGATGAATTTCTTGCCAATTGGCTTGCCCATGTTACAGTTCCACGTTATGATAACTTGGTAATTTACTCGTCCATCTTATGACAATTTTTCTCGGGAAAATGTTCTTAAAATTGGAATAGAAAAAGAACAATATCGAATTTTCGAAAAATCGCTTCGAGGTGCACACCCACATGCTACAAACTAATTCTGTGCCAAATTTCATGAAAATCGGCCGAACGGTCTAGGCGCTGTGCGCGTCACAGAGATCCTGACAGACCGAGAGAGATCCGGACAGAGAGATATCCACACAGAGAGACTTTCAGCTTTATTATTAGTAAAGATTTTCAGCCACTAATCCAGGAACCCCCCTTTTATTTTCCAATATTTAATTATAGAAACTTTTTCTCTATCTCCAATACATTTTTCGATAAACTTGTTCTTTTTATAATAGGAAAAGAAACTTTTTAAATGCAACTATATAATTTAAGAATATTGTTCATTTAAAATGTCAATTTCGGGTTTTTATACACACAGTATACTAAATTCTTAAACTAAAATGTAATACACACAATGTTAACTTAACTGCTTGAGTCAGTGATTACTCTAACTTTGAGTATATCGTTCCCTCAGCAACATATATTTTATTATATGAAAACTCTTTTTAGATACATAATCCTTTTAAATATTTCAGTGCTATTTCAACAGTTAATCACAATTTTCGTTCACTATAAAATATTTCATCAAATCGCATCTGCGTTTATGAATATTTTCATATTTTATTGCGTTATATTGCTATAAAATAAAAAATCACCTTCAGAATAAAAATTGAACATATTTCACAATGGGGGCACTAATATTTAAAATCCTAAAAAAAAAGTGTATTTTTCAGGAAATACGAAATCAAATAAAAGCCGAATTTTTTTTTTTTATCAAGCTCAAATTCTGTTCGAAAAACACTTTTTATCTTGTAATAAGTATAAAGTTCTTTATTCTGAACAACAATAAATTTTTGCTTACAGGCTTAAAAGTATCTTATTTAAATATATATTGCTTTTAATCGGAGAAATGCGTACTTCTTTCTATTGTTTAGGCTGAATTAAACCTTTTCTTCCCTTTTTTTCAAAGAAGCCTTACTATGATTAAATTCATTCAATCAAATTTAGCCTTTGAAACAAATTTCATTATTTTTTCCCTTTACTCGAGTTATATTGTCATATTCAAGTGCACGAGTTTCTATTGTAAGAGGAATAACTCAGTTCTAAGCTATGTACAATTTCTTTTTTCAACCACAGTTTAAAGAATTTCAAACCTTAAGCTCCGCGTGTGACAACAATTGTTCTTACACATTAAAATTATACAAAGGAAGACAATGGTTGAGATTTAATTTACTTCTTAGAAAAGGCTTTCGTGATATTATTAGCATGAATATAAAAGTATTTCTGCAGTGCAAGCATTTTTATGAATCTTCATACCGAGTTCAGTGCAAAAAGTAAGGTAGGTGCAGATGGAATACGAATGCAAATTAGCAAATGCAAATTTTACGGAATCTTCGAAGCGGCTAATTTTTTGAACTTAATGAGTTCTTTTCACAAATAAGATTTAAATGAATTTTGAAAAATTTTTGCGACTTGAGAACAACGAAATAAAATTTTAAACAACTTTTGACTCTTGAACTTTGCTGGAAGCAGTAATTAGAGAAATCTTTTCAGAGAATATTGCGATTTGTCTATATTTGAATTACGTATTTCACTACTTGGATAAAAATTAAACGAAAAAAAAATTTTGTCGTCAGAAATGCTAAATCTAATAATTGTCGTATTTTTCAGGCTACAAGTCGATGTTTATATGAAGTTAATTTTTTAAACGAATTTATTTCGGATTAATTAAGCGGAAAAGAAATACATTTTCAACATATTTTAATTGCAACGAACAAAGTACATAATTACTTCGTAGAAAGCATTTTAATATTTTAAAATCACATTAAAAAATTCGATTTTAATTAACATTTTAAAGGGAAAACTATCACTGGAAGTGCACAAAAATTTCTAAACAGATCTAAAATACTACTTTCGAATCAAATCAGGGCATCCTCATATATATAATAGCCAATGATCGAGTAACGCTCCTGACGTCATCAACAATGAAACTCGCGTCATGGCATGATAATTTAATAAATATGTTTCGGTAATGTTTAACATGCAGGGAAAGGCTTTATTGTGACAAGGTTGAACTGGATCCAGTTACTTAATTGTTTTACTGGTAAGACTTTGTCATTTCAGGGGAAAGAAGAAACGAAAAAGTGGTCAACAATGAACGCTATCTACTGGAGTTCAGGGTTAATCCACTCCACTGGACTTACGGTTAAAATTTCAACTATTAAAATATCACGAAACAGGCAATGGGATTGTTTCCTTCAGTAAAACGTACTACTTTTAGTCACTGAAATTTATAGAATAAGCAAAAAAATAACATGGAGCGAGAAAAAACTTTCATTTTCGCAACGCGTAATTTTGTATTAATTTTTTAAACTGTCCGATTTTGAAGATAAGGCGTGGTCTTTATCCCGTCAGAAATGATGTACTTTGGCGCATCTGTCTACCACGTTTCCACGTTATGATAATCAAAAAGAGAATTAAATAATAGCACTCTACGCTTGCTATCAACCATATCGTTGCCCGTACACGTGAGTAAAGAAGAGAATTAAATAGTGTGCTCTCTGTGAATAGCATTTCATCATTTGTGATGTCATCGGCAGAAGCGTCAACAATGAGAGCGCACCGATTAAAATATTTTTTTTAATACTAAACTTAGTCAAATTATTTAAAAAATGGTCGGGTCCTATGTTTTTAAGCATGCTCTTTCAGAAAAGAAAACTTTTAAATTTTCGGAAACGACCCCATTGAATGAAGACCCCATGAAATGCAGAAGCAATTTTCACCCGACATACCTTGACGGCTGAATTTCTAGTACTTTAAAATGATTGGCAAAATATTAATAATAAGCACGTTATCCAGCTTTTGAATAAATCATTACAATGCTTAAAATGATACGCATCAATTATATTAAGCTATATCTCCTACATTTGTAACGACAGTACACCTGAACAAAATCACGAAATCATATAAACTGTTTTTTGGTTACATCATGATCTACTTAAAATGCATGGCAATGAAGTCGGTGTAAAAGTCTTACTTTCAAGTGCTGAGTAATTAAACCAGTACACTAAGTTATGCAATTAGCTTTTGAAAATTTGAATCAACGTGTATTACAGAAAATATATAGGTTATTGGAAAAGTGCTAGTTATTACTTGAAAACTCGTGCTGAAATATGGCATGAGTGAAAGAGAAGAAGTAAAGCCAAATATATATGCAGCTTCCTGATTATCTCGTAGATTTTCGTGAATTATCGTCTAATTTCAAACTTTTACAAAAGCAATCTTTCAGCTTCATATTGGAAAAAAAAAAAGAGGAATAGTTTAAAATTGGTTTAAGAAAGGGAATGCGTTTAGACAATGAAAAAGTTAATTTTTATAACTTTTTTTTTCTTTGGGGGAGGGGGGGGGGGAGAAAACCGATATTGTCTTAATAGACGTGAAAAACAGATTGAGAAATGCCAATTTTTGCCCAGACGAAACTTTCCTCCAAACATTTCGAATTGACATATTGCTGACATGCGAATGTTTTTCGAGACGATTAATTACTAAGCCATAAATAAGGCTAAAAATTTTGTTTTGACGTGCTGCTAAGCAAAAGTGGTATATGAACCAATAACTGGTCGAACAGAAGCGGAATTTGACAGTGTGAGCAATAACACTGTACAGCAAAAAAAAAAAAAAAAACCTTCAAAATGCTTCTGACTGGATGATTCTGACGTAAAATGAATCCCTGGTTCCCTGGGTCTATGATCACCGTTTTCCCGTACCCGTTCCATTTTCTCTAAATGGCAACCCCCCCTCACAGCTTTTTCAGTTTTCGACAGTTTTATAGCCATTATTTTTACTTGGGAAAGGGAGCATAAAATTAGCCACTAACACTCTTGTGAGGGGGCTATACAGGTGCAAAGTTCAAAAGCGTGAACATTTAGACCATTACAGAAGACTCATGGGGATATACGCCCCTAAAATTTCAAAAATCATCAAAACCGATCTTTTTTTCTAGGAGTTTGTTTTACAATTTTTTCACTTATATTTCGACATAAAACCAGAGTATATAACTCACTACCAGAAACCCCATCTCCGGAAAAAAATTCACGTTGTGAAAATTAAAAAAAAAAAAAAAAAAAAATGAAGCATCGCATTTTGCGTAGTCAGAGTCGCATCGCTTCCTCTCAAACAATTTGAAAATTGAAATCAATTTTTGGCTTTCTATTCGTGGTGACGCTAAGAGAAAGGGGAAGTTGACACACTCTCTTTGGAAATTTTTCAACACTGAAGTTTCAAAAACGCAATTGTAGAATATTTTTCGGTGTTAAGGGGTGGTCAAATCTCATCAAAAAATGGAAAGTCAGACGGCTCTTCCTTAGAAACTTTGAAAATGGCATCCTAAAAACGCTACTTTATGCAGAAAGTATAACTTGCTTAATGTGAAAATAAGTTTTTTTTTTTGCATCAAATGTCGAATTGCGCCACCGAAATAGCGCCGCCCGGGGCAGACCGCCCCCTCCGCCCCGCCCTAACAACACCACTGCCGGGGAGTAGCACATAAAATTTAACACACAAGTAGTGTAACTAATATCAGAGTTTTAAATTTATTAGATGGCACCATGTTTATGCTATGGCACCATGTTTGGCCTTTTTACAAAAGTTAGACTGCAAAAAACTCCCTTTAAGTCAGTGTGGCATTCTCTTGAAAGCTAAATTCAGAGAAAATGCAAACATGAAAAGGTTTGGCAAAAGAAATTCAACGTCCAACAGTAAATAAAAAGCAAAGAAGTCATCTAAGCACTAACAAGCGATCCCGCCTTGAACTTAAATAATTCTGAAAAAAAACACTTATACACACTGTAACTTAGAGAGAGAGAGAGAGATTACTTGTAGCTCTCACCCTTCATTTACATATTCGGCTTTAGAGTGTGTTTTGCGATGACAAACGGAAGAAGCTGTTTTCTCAGCAAAGGTTTGAATTGTGTGCTTACAGTGTATTTTTGAACTTCTCATAACAGTCGTATGTTTGTTGCACAACCGAAAAAATCTCCGAAATAAATTAAATGCTCTATACGAAAGTCGCTGTCTTAATTTAATTTTAGAAAATAATTAATTAATTTTATTTTTTGACAAAAGTGAAGTGTAAGCCTCATTTGAACTTGTCCGTACAGATTGGAAATAATTAGGATAAACTTTATAGCCTTATTTTAATGGATTTGAATGTGAATGTTGAAAAGCTTCAACATTCACATAAAACTTCATGTTCTTGTTTTTTTTTTTTCTTTTTACCGTGACCGTGGTATGATTTCTTCTCATAATTAGGCTTGCCAGACGTCCCGATTTGACCGGGACAGTCCCTGTTTTCAGACAAAATCCCGGTGTCCCGGCCGGTTTACGTGATGTCTCGGAAAAAGATACATTTGATTACAGATGACCAAAAAATAATGAACTGGTATAGATTATCTTGGGTTATTACTTTGTCATTTGCAACACTGACTTGAAAAATTAATGTCGCGTATTAGCTCGTGAGGATTTTTACAAGAAGATTCAAACTAAAAAAGACTGTCTAAAAAAAGTCCCTGCCAATGAGAAGTATAATGTAAATATTGTTCAATTTTTTTATTCCTCATTCAAAGGTTTTTCTTCTTACGAATTTACTTGTAGATATTATCATGTAAGAAGTAAAATTTTTAAATTTATCTGCTTGTGTAATTTTTAATACCCTTGTTTTAGGTTAATAATTAGTGACCATTGACTCATAGCATTGAGAATGAACAGCCCTGTAAAATACTCTAAAATCCAGTCAGGGGTGTGGTCTCTTTTGAATACTAGCGACGCGGGGGGGGGGGGACATTCCGGTGTAACGGGTGAGCATTTCAGAAATCTGGCAAGCATACTCATAATAGTTGTAGATTTGTGTAAAGAAAAGTCGGTAGAAAAGGGCGGCTACGTTATAAAAGTATACACAATGTTATTAACAAATAAACTAATAAAAATTGAACAAAATTGCTAAAACTATTATTCATTTGGTTTACGCTTTGAGCAGTTGAATGAGAAAGTTATAGAGTGGTTTGAATTGTGCTTTGCCGATTTTAAGTGTGTATTTCCAAAACGTGTTTTAATAGGATGTTACATCATTCTGTCACTCACAGTCGCAGGGGGGGGGGGGGGCGTTGGACGTCGAATTCCCCTGAGCCCTTGGTTTTAACACTATTGTCAACACTACGGCAGTTCATATACAGGTAAAGTACTACATGATTCCCTCCTCCAGAAGGTAAATTCCGGCTGCGCTAGTGGCGTCACGTAATTTTGTAGTAAACATGATTTGGGGAGTTATGCTTAGCGTGGAAAAAATTAACATTTATCGAAGAAAAAACTGATATGACTTGTACAGTAACCCAGAAAATTATGTACCACATGGAGTGTTTACCCATTACATGAAATGGTCAGCTTTACCCATTAAACTACATTTTTTTTTTTTTTTTTTTTGGTTGTTTCCTTACTTCCCTTCTTTTTCATGTTGAGCTACATTTTGAGAAAGAAACATGTCATAAGATCGTATTCGATGATGTAATTTCCCAAAAGTACAGGTAAAAGCAGCACTTCGTTGCGAACTTAATGATAGTTATCCAAACTTTTTCATAGCATAAAAGATCAATTCAACGATACTGTTTTTCATTAAAATCCAACAATTTCAAGTTTTACAACTTATGTTTGCAACTCATTCATCAAAATACCCGTTTGAGTAAAGTGGGTTGAATATTAAAATGATCAATTAAAGCAATTATTTGAAAATATGCATAAAGATGTGTAATAAATGCTTGTGGAAAGTTAGAGGATTTGCCTGTGCGTTTATGTGTCTGTAACTCACTGTGAAAGTCTACCAGGTCAATACTGGTAACGTTGAATACAGGACATCCAGGGGAAGCCATTCCGACCTGTCTCACCCCTCCAAACATTAAGGGGCTAGATATCCAATGGGTAAAAAGCATAAAAATCATCGTCACCAACGGAGGTGGCATTGAACCACCGCAAGAAGCTTTCGAGGGATGGTGAGCGAAACAAGCAGGGAGCAAAACCCCTTAGTAAAATAATAAAAATTGCAAATTGTCATGAGATGAACATGTTATTTATTAAAAACAAGCAAGAAAAAAATTGCATTTTAGCGCAATAACCCTACAAAGCCTAGATACATGATTAAAAATTGGTTTACGTACTAAATAGCATTTGGCTATATGAAAAAATAATATCATCTATAAAATAATTTATTTTGTGTAAATATTGAATTTTTATTGCAATATAGTTTGAAGCTTAGCCACATCTCTTTTCTTTAAACTATATTTAAAGGCAGCTACTAAAAGTATCAGGGTATTCGAATAATATTCATTTGCATTAAAACGTGCAGTAGATCAATAGAGTGCTGAGCTAACTCGCATTCCATGTGGTAAGTAGTTTGTCGAAAGTTCTACCCGCAAGGATCATCTTTTTACTTCCTTTTACAAAAAAAGGAATTGTATTCGCGAAAAAAATTTCACTCAAAAATCGGCCTTAATTTCCATTTTGCTCGCCCCCCAATAAATATTGATTTTTTTTTCAACCCGACCACACGTAGATATATACCTAAAAACGTATAGACACCCGAAGTATCCATTTTGACGATCCCCCAGTTACTAACAACGAGTTTTCTCGTGACGTCTGTATGTGCGTACGTGTGTATGTACGTATGTATCTCGCATAGCTCAAAAACGGCATGTCCAAAGTTGAAATTTGGTATGTTGACTCCTAGAGGAGTCTAGTTGTGCACCTTCCCTTTTGGCAGCATTCAGATGTTCCTATAGGGGTCTTTTACACCTTCTTGGGGTAAAATCAGTGCTAATTTCAATGAAAACTCAAGTGCTGTTATAATTTTGCAAACACTTGGCAATAAATCGCCAAGCTTTGGGGCTTTTGGTCGCCAAGTTTTGTCACCAACTTGGCGAAAAATTTGGCGTTTTTTTTAAAATTATTATTTGGTTTCAATTTGGCCATATTTAGAAAGTTAAAATTGAATCGCATTAAAACTGCCAATATTGGGAAAACTTATCTGTGTAAAACGTTTTCTTTGCTTCGATTCGCAACAAACTTGGGGTGAAAACATTTAAAGTGTTTCTTTGCTTACTCCGATGCACTATTATTATTAAATTGGAGTAAAAGGAAGTCATGTGATGCACACATCAGCTCCCTTATTTTCACTTACCATAAGGCAGCGGTCTTACAGCGGTTTGAAAATAGCTCCAGGGGGTTTTTCCAAAGGAAATGTACTGAGCCAGCTTAACCCCCGTTTAAACCCCTAATCAAAAAAAACCCCTAATTTATATGATTTTAAAGAGATTCGCAGATTATTATGATCACAAAATATGTTTTAAGTTAATGAACAAATAATTGTGCTAAGTGCAATTTTTGCTTTATTTGAACTAAGAGTGTCCAAAACGCCTTGTGTAATTGAATTTTTTTATTGAATTTTTAAAAAAGGTTATTTATTTTGCTTTCAGTACTTTTTTAAACCTAAGATGTAGGGTTCAGTTTATAGGATATGAGCTGAAATTTGTTTGTAAAATAGTCGCCTAAAAACAAATAAACCAGATGATGACTCATAATTACCGAATTCTCTCTATATCAGTAAAATTTAAGAGTCCAAAGGGTCATTTGGAGGCGGGAGGGGGGGGGGGTTGCCATAATAAATAAATGAGATCTCGCCATCCCCCTTCAAAGTTTTTTTTTTTTCCAAAAATAATTGTTGCTAACTTCTGCGAAGCATTAATAATTTTTCTTGTTTTTAAAATACTGCTCTGACTTTATTAACAAGTTGCTTTCGGTGAATTTGCTGCCACCGCTGAATTTTATCCATTTGACCATCAATAAGAGTTCTAAACGTAACAAATGACGTAATTATCCTCATTTGTTTATGTTTCGAAGCAAAGTTATTAATGTCTAAACGTTTTTAAAAATATTGCAGACACAAGGTACCCGTTCAAAGCACAACAATGTGAGCTTTAATTAAAGTTATCCGAATACTCGTATGATTTTCACTCCAAAGCTCATATTATTTTTATGCATTGATAAATTGAATTATCCGGAATTGAAATCATCCGGAGGGATGTTAGTAAATAACCAATGATCTTCAAGTCACGAGTGAGGATCTGATATTTTAAAACATCGACAATGTTGAAATCGAGTTCACTCGTAAATTTAAAGGTACCGCAGCGTCTGATTTTGTAGCGCAGCATTTTTGTCTGAATGTGGTTCATTTTTGCACGCGGGCGTCTGCGTGAAAACAAAATGAAAAACGAGCTGATGTGTGCATCACATGACTTCCTTTTACACCAATTTAATTTTATTTCCCCATTATTGGCAATTTTAATGTGATTCAATTGTTAACTCTCTAAATATCACCAGCAGTGGCCAAATTAAAACCAGATTTAGAAAAAAAATCCGCTAAATTTGTCGCCAAGTTGGCGACAAAACTTGGCGAATAAAAGACTGGTGATATATCGCCTACTGTCCGCCAAACTATAACACCACTTGAGTTTGCATCGAAATCAACAATGTTTTCCCCCAAAAAAGGTGCAAAAGACCTCTTTAGAAGCACCCGAATGCAACCAAAAGAGAAGGTGCACAACTAGACCCCACTAGGAGTCTACGTACCAAATTTCAACTTTCTAGGACATACCGTTCTTGAGTTTTGTGGCATACATACGCACATACACACCATACATACGTATATACAGACGTTATGAGAAAACTCTTTGTAATTAACTAGGGAATCTTCAAAACGGCGTCTATATGTTCTTAGTTATATATGCACGTGTGGTCGGGTCGAAAAAAATACTCAACATTCATTCGGAGGTGAGCAAAATGGAAATTACGGTCGATTTTTGAGTCAAAATTTTTTCGCGAAAACAACACTTCCTTTTTTGTAAAAGGTAAAGTAATAAGCAAAAATTTAAGACAAAAAAGTATTGAAGTTAAAATGAAAACAAAGAAATTTGAAATGAAAAAGAAGGAAAAAGAAACTAATTTTGTATTGAAGGGGGTGGGGGGATCACAGAAAAGCAATGCTAGAACGGCGACGTTCCGGCACCAGTCTCTTGGTTAAAATATCATTAAAGAACATCAGCAGCGGTGGATTTTAGAGGTGACCGAGGGGTCACTTGCTCCCCCAAAGTAATAAAATAAATTTTCATTAATACTTTTAATTATCTTCTCTACAACGCAATTATTTTTTAGAGAAAATTGTGTAAAATAGACACAGAAAGAAGTTACTTTTGTTCGACAATTACAGCCACTGAGTTATGAAGCATTACTTCGCAAAAGTATGGAATCAGAGATTTGGGTGGGGAATCTATTTTGCTTACTTAATTCACTCCTTTCGGAGTCAAGGGTACAAAATATTGCTTCTGCTGCTGCAAAGAAAGACTGCCATACTAGAGTTCTGAAGTTTTAAAAGTCTTAATATTGAATATAATTTCGAAAGGGTAATAATAATGACATTTGTATAGTTCATAACAAGTGGCAAAATTCGGCATTTGAACGCCTAATACAAAAGTGATCATTTCAGGGTCTAACTTATGAGAATCGGGGGTTTAAAAAATGCATAAAATAAAGCACAAATAAAATGATCGTAAAAATGTACAGCAACTGTTTTAACTCATAGAACCAGGAAAAGGGGTTTAAAAATTATTCCAGCAACTTTATGGGAAACGGAAAGTGACGAAAAATGATAACATTAAGTTTAAGGAAAGTGAAAATCTGGGATCCCCAGGGCCTTCATTTCGAGAGGTCAAGGGGTCAAATTGCCCCAATGACTTTGAAAAATTAATGTATTTACATGTAAGTGATCATGTGTATAATTTACATTGAGAATATGCCCTTTGCCCCCCCCCCCCCTCCTCCCCTTTGGAAAAATTCGAAATGATGGACCGGGGAAACCTTACAAATTTTGAACTGGAACAGGTGTTCCTCTTGCTGTCAAGCAACTTAAGCTCTAGTGAATGACTGCATCTTGCATTTAAAAAGTAAATATCTGAATCTCAAAATGTGATCGCTCAGTATCAGTTGAATGTTGAAAACCACTTGCCAAAATCCTTAATAATGATCACTAGGCAACACTTGAAACGCACGTATCAAAATGCTGAAAATAACTTTACAATGTTTAAAAAGCACGTATCTAAATTTCAAATGCTTCACATAATGCTGCAGAATTTAAATAAATCAGTTAATCATAAAAACAGTCGAGTGCGTAAGTTATTTGAAATAAAATTGCAGTCAACTTGCTATCGAACGGAAAAATAAAATAAAAACTTTTATTTATAAAAGATATAAGAGTGAGAATTACCTCTTAGAAAATAAATTCCGTCCGAAATTATTTGTCATTTCTACAGTTTATCTGGTTTTTTGCACTTTTCTTAGGCTGTAAAATAATCAGAAATCCGAAAACTGGATAAATGATAGAAAACTTTTCAATATTGTTTAATAGAGTTGTTTGAACATAATTTATTTCCAATTTAGACGAGAAAAGGATTATTTTAAACAGCTTTCTTGTATTCTTTTTTCCTTTCATTATAAGATAAGAATAAATCGTGTGAGAAATAGTTAGCAACCAAGAAACTGTGCGTGAAGTAAAATCTTAGGAATAACCCATAAATAACAGGAAGTATAAGAGAGTTTAATTTATAGAAATTAAAATATAAATAAATAAACAAACACCATAAATAAACACATGTCTGTGTGCATTATATTATACATTACACTGCAATTTATAACTGATAAATTTTAAATTATTTAGTGAGCGAGTAAATTTGAAATGTCCAAACAACATGGACTGAACTTTTAAAACATTAATAAGAATTGTAATTTATTCATAAAATGAATGCTAAATCCTGTATGATGCAGCATATTACGAGGTAATATAGCGTCAATAGCGCAAGAAATAAAATAAGTGCAACTGTTATGTGCCAATTCGCAGCTTCATTTGTTTAAGCATTAAGCATTTGCATGTAAATTGTTCCTAATTGACTCTATCGAAAACGGTAATTCACAACGTTCATCAACAAACAGCGTTCTAGTGAATATCGGTAGGCTCATATTTTGCTTTAATTAAAGGAAACAAAAACTATGCATCACATATAGGCGGGAGGGGGACCCACAGCACTGAGGGGCCCGCGGACAAATTAAGCGCTAGCAATCCAGTGAACGGTAAGCGGCCTTGGTGATTTTTTGCAGGAGGGCCCATAATTTGTAGATCTATGCCTGATCACATAGTATAGCATGAAGCTTATTCAGAAGTAAACAGAAGCAACCCCCCCCCCCAAAAAAAAACGAAAAGGTAAAACAAAATATTTCAAAAGCTCAAACGCAGAAGAAACTTCTGTAAAACAGATGGACTTGAAGTGCTTTTGACATGATCCAAGAAAATAGATGGCCAACAACGTCGCCTCAGAGCAACACTAAAGGAAATCTAATCCCAGGAATAACACTAAGATATCCTACTGTTGCTCTGAGGCGACGATTTAGACAAACGCATTCAATTTTATTAGTCCTGGAGCTGACAGGCCCTTGCAGTTCAAAAGAATTCCATCAAGTGCGCCCACTTTGTGTCAGTGTTCCAACTTAATGACAAAGTAGCCTTTTGGGCTACGCAGCAGCTGTTGAAGTGCAAATAAAATTTCAAAATTTTTTTTTCACAGTGCAGCACTATCTTGTGGAAAGCGATGTCTGTTGCTTCTTTTTTTCATAACAAAAGATTTAAATGCTTCACATTGCTCCTGCATTGTCGGGAGAGTGTCGTGTGAAACAACTATTTCTACATGCAGTCAAGTGCCCATACTTAGGACAATAACCTAACTTACGACATTGTGACGATTTTTTTTTTTTTTTTTTTTTTTTTGAGTGCTTGTACACCAGTCAATGTTCTACCTACCAGTAAGAAATAAATGGTACTACAGGATAAATTAATAGTTATATTTTGAGTTTATTATGAGTTAAACTTTGATGCTTCAGTTTTATGCTTAAATTTAACTATTCTGAAATTTTCAAAAAATGTTATTTTTAAGTATGGAAAAAACTTTGGTTACCTACGTTAACTGAGCAGAATTTTTGAAAACTTTATTTAGACTTCTCGGCTACGTACTTGTGCATTATTTGGGCACATTCATTTCCACTTAACTGATTCAGTTTAAATTATTTATTCATGAATTTGCGAAATTGTACATGCGCTCCTAACTAGGGACACTGTTCCGAATTTGGGTACAGTGAAACCTGTGTAAGTCGATTACTTGCAGTTTGTGCTGCACTACTTTAGTGGTCAACTTAAACGGGTGGTCAACCTATAGAGGTCGAATTGTATGATATAGATCTAATTCTGTGCCTGAAAATAGCGATCAACAGACAGGTGTTCAACTTACAAGGATGGTCAACTTTACAGGTTTTATTGTAGAAAGCCATAAAAAAGTCTGTGAGAAGTATTGAGTCATTAAGTTGTATAATTGTATTAAGTATAATGCAGTTATTATTACTTTTTTTTAATAATGACTATTTTAGTGATAATAAATGCGCTATACCGTTACAGAACAGAACATTTGTCCGTGGTAAAAAATTGGAATCTGTCGATGAACTCATTTTACCAAAATAAGACTAACGTTTGTTCTCTTAAATGAAAATGTGTCTCAAAGTCTAGATGAGATCAATTTATTTGTGGTGAACCTCGCGCATATTGAGGGAATGAAAATGAATGTTAAAACATGTGAAATGAAGAATATAGAGGTCAAATCAGATGCATAAGGAATTATTAGAACTCACTAGATATTTTTGTGTTTCCAAATGTAGGGGGAAACGCGGAAACATTACGTTCAAAAAAATGAAGTAATACAATCAATATTTTCAGGGGCAAGTTTGCATTCTGAAATTTGAAAGCATACAAGACTATTGTTTTCATCAAATGTTATTTTTTCTTTATTTATAATTGCAAAATAAACTTGTTTAAAATGATAATGAGTGTCCCAAGTTAGTATTTGATGCTGCATACATAGAAGAAAATTCAAAATGTTATGTACAGTCGAGTGCCCAGACTTGGGGGAGTTTTGAACTTTAACCTTTAGTAGCACATTAATCATATGTTTTCCATTTGAACGAAGTATTCTATTTTTAGTATGTGCCTTAGTGATGTGCAGATATGTCCCTTTAAAAATAAAACAAAAAGATGTTCATTGTCCCCAAGTTAGGGACCCCGCTCCCTAACCTAGAACCCTTTACATTTTGATCTTTGTTTCATGCATGCAGCAATAGATAATCTTTTGGGACACCAACCATCATTTTAACGAAGTTTTTTTTTTTTTTTTTGCAACTCAAAAAAGAAAAAAATATCATTAGATAGAAATAATATAATCTTGGAAACGTTCGAAGATTTAAGAATGTAAACTTGCTCCTGAAAATTTGAATGTCTCCCTAGGGATCTTAATTCTTTTTAATGTAATATTTCCACGTTTCTCTCTATATTTTGAAGCATAAAAGCTATTGTGAACTCAAATAATTCTTAATGCAGCTGAGTTTTAGCTTTCCATGTTTCTCATTTCACATCTTTTCACATTAATTTTCATTCCTTCATAATACGTAAAATTCACAACAAACAAATTTGTCTCATTTGTACTTTGAGAATCATTTTCATTAGTAGAACTAATATATATAATATTTTGGCAAAACGTCTTCTGCTCATCAATAAATTCCAATGTTTTTTAACAATGACAACTTTTCTGCCCTATTACTGATGACACATTTATTTTCATCAGAACAGTCACTCATTTAAAAAAAAAAAATTGTATCTATACTTTTTACTTAATACAATTATCACTTTATTTCCATAATATTTCTTTTGACTTTTTATGCCTTAGTACTCTAACTTGGAACAGTGTATAAAGTTTGGAGCGTATTTGCAATTTCTCAAATTTATGAATAAATTAGTTAAACTAAATTACTTAAGTAGAAACGAATTAAAGCACAGGTACATAGCCGAGATGAAATGTGAAACAAATTCAAAGTATTACTGCTCAATTCGCATTGGTAACCAAAGTTATTTCCATACTTAAAAATCGCACGATTTTTCGAAATTTTCAAAACCATTAAACTAACCCATAGAGCTGAAACATCTAAGTCTAGAATTCATAGCCTCAAAAGATAGCTATTCATTTATTCTGTAACACAATGTATTTCTTACTGGTGAAATACTGACAGGTGTATCAGTACTGTCACAAGTAGGGGTACTTGACTGCATCCATAGTTAGGGGGGAGAATACCTTACTTAGAACTTTTTTTTTTTTTTTTTTTGAAGGAACATATCTACACATTCAAATCTAGTCTTGAGGTAAAAAACTAAGGATCTTCCAGAAAATTGAATAATTTGCTTAAATTGGAAACGCATATATGCTACGGTAGGTAAAAGCTCAAAACTATCCCAAAGTATGGGCACTTGACTGTATTTGAAATTATCGGAAATTTAAGATTGTATTTGTATGACATTAAAGGTTAATAACCCGAACCGGCGATTGTACAAATTGCTTTGTTTAAGTGTTATGTCAAAGTTGTTTCTTAGTGGGAAAACGTGCTAAAACTTCGTGCCACCAATTTTCATAACTGGAAATGCATTATTTCAATACTTTGCTTTGTTTCTCAGTGATATACAGTTCCATACTTCTGAAAACTTTGGCCTGTTTCAAATATCGAGAAAAAGATAGGAAAAAGATTATCATACCGGGACAACATAAACAAATGTAAATAATTAAATTTAAAGACCGTTGGCTCCGCCTTGAAAGATTGGGAATAATTTGTTTCGAACTAATTTTAAGTAATGAAGACATGGTAATTTCGCTTGTTTATGTCTTTCATCTTTGGAGAATTCGTCAGTCTCTTTGCCTGACAGCTTTTTTTGCTTGAACTCAAATGCTTAAGGAAAAAACAAAAGGCCTTTTAAAATGTTTCAATTTTTTAACAAACTTTGTTCAAAAGGTAAAAAAACATACGACATTCAAAGTTTGGGGAGCTTATTCCATTTTTGTTACTTTATTTCTTTCTATTCCTGATAAAAAATACAGCTTTATATGCAAATTAAATTTTTAAGCCAGATCCATTATGTTTTTTAACCAAGAAAATTTTTATTTCAACATGTCATTTTCTACGAAGTCAAAGACCGTGGTCTTTAAGAGTTTAATTAAGCTCCGTTATTTATTTATTTTTTCTTAGCATGACTCATAAATAATGAAAAGTAGTCTGAAAAATAGTAAGTAACAAAGATAGCCCCTCTTAAATATTTCTACAGGAAGCAATACCTCTGAAACTATTAAAAAAAAAAAACATTGTCAACGCCGTGGAGAGGGAGATGCATGTGGGAAGCAATTTCTGGGGCTCACCACTCTCGGAATAAAGAAAACTTGATTTGATTTTACGGAGCATTTAACAAATATTACTCTTGACAACTGAAACCCCGCGTGAGTGAGAAAGTTTGGGATGAGTAGTGGAGAGCGCATTTTCCTTCTTGCCCCGGGGTCCGGTCTGGCACTCGGCGGCTTTCGTCATGATAGTACACCAATTTTCCGGTTAAATAGGGCATGGGGTTTTAGAAAAGGATTTTTTGGGGAGGGAGGAGGAGAGGGTATATTGCGTATGTAAACACGTTTGTCTCTTAAAACTTATGAATAGTGTAAGTATTTTAATGATAATTACTAATCATATTTTCAAATATGTCGTCATTATGGATGAAGATTTGAAACTTAAAAGTTAAAGAGATACACTGTTTTTTAATTAATGTTTGAGATATATGGATGTCTCACTTGCCAAATTGATTAACTCCATAAAACAATAAGTCGAGAAAAGTGTTGAAGAAGATCGTGTTATCCATAGGAGTGAATAGGCCTTAGTGTTACATTTTCTGTCATTACGTGGTCAGAAATGAACTTAACCAAAACTTTAATACAAAATCACATGCTAAGCATTGATAAATCACTATTACAGCAGAAATGAGGATTTTTTTAAAAAGTTGAGTTAAACGATTTGGCAATTGAAGCATTAGCCCCACAACTGATAAGAGCTTCCAGTTCTTCCCTTATTAGTTTTGTTCTGGCTGAGCTCTTGAAATGTATAAGGGCAATTCCGCGAGTAACTGATTGGCATTTTAAAACAAAACAGCGAGCAAGATATACGTTATACAGAAGAAATCTTAGTCTGGATAAGTGAATTTTTTAAGCTCAATTTAGCGACATAATTGAATTCATAAAATACATTTTTGATGATTTCAGACGAGTTAAAAAAAAAAGAATGGTAACTGACTAACATGCAACTTTCATTACTGTCAGTCAGTTACCACATTTTTAACATTTTTCTTTTTAAATCATCCAAAATGTAGCTTGGGAATTCAATTGTACTAATGCACTCTGCTTGAAAAATTTAATAATTCACGGGAAGAGCTCTTTCGTGTGACCAATATTTTGCGTTGAAGATTACAAACCGCTTCCTGTTTGTTTTTAAAAATGTTAGTCAGTTATCCCAGGAATTGCACATGAACAAATTATGGGGACTATTAAATTTCTACGTAAAGGCTCTTTTACATAAAAATTCCGAAATTTAAATCCAATTCCAATGCACAAAGCTACCGCATCATAAACAATAAAGTGTGTAAGAAACTTATGGTCAGAAAATATGCAAAGTACGGAAAGTTTGTGAAAAGGATTTGCAATAAGTGGACTAAAAAACTTAAGCTGAGCTGTTTATTTTAAAGCCATTAGCAAGATTTAAGCTAATGGATTGAAAATGGAATGAATCGATATACCATTCTGAAAAGGGGGTAAAAGTAAAATTATATGTTTTGCTACAATAAATTTACCTCTATAATTCCACTAATGTAGCGACTATGTGGTGGAAAAGCAAAAATTTGCATACTCTTAATTTCATTAATCATTTACATGTGTTTTTCATTAAATGAATTCAGCATGATATTGTTCATATTGATCTTATGCTCCGGAACCCTTTAAAGCCCTCAATTAGCTGTTTATACAGAACAACTAATTTGTTTCCCACTTTTTAAGTTATTGAACAGTAAGACGGTAGCAGTAGCAAAATACACATTTTAGGCCTTTTTGTAACTGGATCATAGCAGAATAATAACAGGTAAGAGGTGTTACGAATGGAAAAAAAAATAGACTCACCTCTATTTCTTTTTCAATAATGTATTTTGCCTCTTAAAATCAAGATCATGAGAGCGGAAATTACGAATTTTGCTTAAGAAATTGAAAAATTAACAAAATAGTTACAAAATAAATGATTAGTTTTAAAATCTGCTTTTAGAAAAACAATGCATTTGAAAAAGTTAATGAAAACCCTAGACCCAAGTAGCATTGAATTCCTCAAACTTCTCATTACAATAAAAAATCGAAATAGCAATTACGGTTTCGATCTGTTTTCTCGTCACATGAAAGTCACTAAAAACCAAAAATATAATGTTCCGACAATGTTTATTTTTTTGTTGTAAAGAAAAGCATCAAAGAGGCACATTTCACGTTTAAAACTAATGTCCCCGAAATGAGCCCCCCCCCCCCCCCTCCACACACATATAATCTAATATGAAAGCAATTTTAAGTTGGAAGCATACAAATTTTGACTTGTGCCAAATAGTGCTTGAGGTAATTCAAATAATTTCAATTGTGTGTGTGTACTGTGTCGGAAAGAGATCCCCCCCTCCCTCCGTACCTTTAATTTTCCAATACTGACTATGAAACACTAATACAAACTTATAAGTTAAATAACGTTCAAGTTCAAGTGATAAGTTAAGTAAATATATGTAGTTGTGGATTTGAGCGCTGATTTTTTGACTGGACAAAATTTGTGATCGATCATCGATCAAGTTGTATTTACTAATAATTTCAAATCAACTTTTATGTAACTTATTAATGCTTTGAACTTGATATTTATATTGAAGAATGCTCATTACAAATCAACGGATTAGGCACTTCAATATAATTTAACAAGTACATTTCAGGTTAATTGGAACTTCAACTTTTAGATGTATTTAATAAGTCAGCTAAGACGTCGTAAAAAAAACTAAAAGAAATACTTTTAATTTTGATTGATGTGCCAGTGCAAGATATAAAGCAAGTCTAGCGAAAGCTGAAAATGTAAGCAGAGTGGCTACAGATGGGAAAATACAGTTATATTTTTGAAAGTAGTTTAGCTGTGTCAAAACATATACGTGTAATTGGATATATTACTCAAAAATGATCAAATTTTAACTGACTTTTTTTCACTTGCGTTACTTTCTTTAAAACACATAACATTTCTTTTTAACTCAAATATTTCTTTAAAAAAAAGACATCTAAAAATTGACCTTGATAATTTTTGGAAAAAAGGAAGCAATATTTTAACTCTGAATGATGACCAATAATGCATTGACCATAAAACTTATTATGACGAAAATCAACAATGTTCGGTGAGATTTAAATTCAGGTGTGGATAATATAGCAAACAATCACTGTATATGAATAATTGAATCTTTAAAGCTTTAAAAATGTGATTTCAATTTCCTTCCAAAAGTAAACATCAGCTTACATGATTTTTAAGCAAAAAGTAATTTAAAGAATAACTCACCAGAGATGACCAACCAACTTCACTCATATATAACAATCCATTAGTGTAAATAAAACTTGCGTATCGTCCTCACATTGCACATGTTTCATTTCAAAGTTCTTCGATTTTTTTCTTGTACAGTCAAACTGTTGTTTACAGGGTTGAATCATTTTCTTCCCTTCGTAAGAACAGAGCATTTCCGAATAAAAATTGAATCTTACCAATATCTTCCTACAACACTTACGAATTCTCAGTCTTAAGAAGGAATAGGCACTCACCTTAAACAAGGTTAACCGATTATCATCGACATTAATGGATAAAAATCTTACCTCGTATTTGTTTACATCACCTTTTTATTATTATTTCATGTCTTGAGTTGAATTTTAAAAGGAATATTATCGGTGACCTCTCGGTCTTGATATCATGCAAAATATAAACAAAATAATGATAGGTTTCAATTTATTGTTATCTTTCCAAGCAGTTGAACGTCGTAATGTTAAAACCTAAGCCTCGGAATAAACTCATTGTATTACTGTCTGATTTTCCAAAATAAAATGAATCGCAAACGCTCCAACAAGACAATCAGAAGTTCAAAGAATCTAAATTTTCGTCGATTATTTTACTTACCCTCTCGAAAAGGCTTATTAGAACTGCGTTCTATATTATAAGTAGTAAGGTTTATTATACTGCGAGTTGAATATTAATTTAACATTTAAAAATTTGAATTTAGCTTAGGAGTTAGGTTAGGGAAGATGTTTCTTCTTAAATGTTTTAAAAAGGAATATTGAAATCAAAATCTTATTAATGACAGTTTGATTTAAAGATAAACAAATACATACCTGTATGAGTTCGTTTATGTATCTTTAAATTCTCACTACGGGCGAATACTTTTCCACATCCTGGGAAAGGACAAGGGAATGGTTTTTCCCCTGTATGTACTCGAATGTGGTTAACTAGTTTATATTTGGCTTTAAAAGGCCTCGAGTTCCTAGGACAATCTTCCCAAAAGCATGAATGGTTCGTGCACTCAGGACCACCAACATGCTCCACGGTAATGTGGCTAACTATTTCGTGCATGGAGTTGAAGGTCTTGTTGCAAGGTTTCCTCGGATGTGGGAGGTCTTGATCAATCCAGTGGCAAGTCAATTCTTGTTTAATGGATTGTCTCATGTACCTGAAAAAAGCACCAGGCGCTGCCATGTGAGGCATATGTCCATAACTGCTTCCCATGAGGGAATCTGTTCTTGGTCCCATGTGGTTAAAAGAATCCGTTCTCCCGTACATGTCCGAACCAGGCAAAGAAAGGCGCATTTGTCCATGACTGTGAGAATGATGATCGAGACTGGGGAACAGAACATGTGAAGATGAAGTTGGATCTGCACCATGATGACTATGAAGTCCCGTCGACGTCGATACAAACATACCATGATGAGTTTGCGTTCCTGATGACAGAGGGTCATGGGTGGCCAAGTTGTTGGCCAAAGAAGGCATGTGGTCTCGTCGCAAAAGGAAGTCTCTCGCGGCATAGCTTCCCACATGATGGTGATGATGATGATGCGAGTGTGGAACACCATAGCCGTTACTCTGTGGACCATACTGATGAGTAGGCTGGGTGTGGTGGACGACATCTCCGGGCATCCCATGCTGGGGGCTCAGTTTGATGCTCCCCATGTGTCCGGATGAGTCGATGAAAGGGTTGAGCATGTCCGCAGGTGTCGCTTGGACTTCCTGGCTTCCCCGATGATGGACGGTCATTGCCTGAGAGAAAGGGAACCCTATTCCGTTAATACCTGCGTGCATGTGGCTCATATCCATAAGACGTAGGTTCCGTTTAGCTAAGCCGTTTAGCTGCTCCATTCGACAGCTACGAACCCGACAGCAGAGCCCCAGCACGCTGTTGCATGCTTTCACCTTCGCGATCTTGTACGGACTAAAAGTTCCCCATCAGTCGCGTGCTGACAGGCCGGGCGGATCCCGTGTCCAAACGAGCGCTATTCTCTTGTCCCCCCCACCAATTATTGGGTCATGAGTGTCGGGAGGCGTGGTCACTAACCTGCCCACCAATCCACGCAGCCGCCATCTCCGCAGAGTTAAGTATGCAGGGGGTGGTGCTCGACATGCATAAGCTGTCATTCAAATTCACAACCGAACAGTTTCGTTGCGCCGGTATTGCAAATGTTTAGTTTCCGATTCTCGAATGCATGATCGCGTTTCGCTTGCTCTCAGCGTGGTTTTAGATTTCATGCGACACTATTTGTTTAGTGATCACGACACCTCGGTGATAGATTAATTTCTGATTCGATGATTTATGGTGCTTTTTTTTTCTTTTTTTTTTGTGCTTTTGCAAAATGATTCTGATTTTGTTGAAAACTAATGGTTGAAATTGAATTATAACGAATAACATGTTTCTAAAAATAATCCCCAATCTTACGCTACCCTTGTTATGTTTTTTTTTTTTTCACTTATATTATGAGTTTTAGTGTATTAAAATATTTTTGTTAGCTTAAACATTTTTTAGACACAATTAATTTTTTTATCATTTGCAAGAATTTTCTGCATGCAAAGTTTTTTTCTAATGCATTCTAAGCATTCTTATTTTTTTTCTAATGTTTGTTCTCATTTTATTGTATTTACTTTAATTTTGGGGAAAAAATCTTATTCGAACTGATTATTTACATTGAAAAAACATTGCCAGCTAAAATAGTAATGATTATTAGTTAAAATGAACTAACATGTGAAAAAATTGTATATTTACTATCTCTTCTACATTTATTAATATAGTACTGTAATTAACTTTAGAGATTCCCGAATATTTCTTGATAATTTGTGTTTGTATAACACTGATGTTAAAATCTATAGTTAAAGATGACAATATAAAATGCATCATTTTTGTTATATTTTTTTATGTATATAACGTTGTCTGCAACGAACTCTTAATTTTATAATAAACTTAAAAGTTCAGTTGGAAAACAGTGTTTTACAATTTTCATTTGAAATAAAATGAAACAATTTCTGTGTTCACACACAATTTTTGTGTTCATACATAAATCTACAATTAAATCTTGATGATTCCGACTAACTAGATTTGGCACTTGGGGGGGGGGGGGATTTTCAAGAAAATCTAGTCTAAGGAGAGTTTTTGAAAGCACTAGCGTAGTCAGAATTTTCTTCCGGTGGGGGGGGGGGGGGTCCAGTTCCTTTTGCCTATATAGTGACCAGAACATGATACGAAAAAAAATTTGACAGTGAGTTGAGTTAAATATTTGGAGAAAAAAAATGTTTTCTTAATGTGACAGTTACTATGCAGTTTAAACTTTAGTATATACGTACGTGTATATGTTTCATTTTTAACAGCTTTTCCTTGAAATATGATGCCTATCCTGCATTTTTTAATCGTGTTTAAATGTGCCCCATTCTTGTTCTCATATACTCCCCACTATGGGTATACATTTGAATAGTTGAAGACATTTAAAAAAAAACTCTGTAGAGCAAATAAATAATTTATAAAAATCTTCTTTCCTTTAATTTTTTCCCCTGAGGAATTGATAATATTTTTTGAAAAATAAAGAAATGAAAAAGATTGTTCACATGTCCCTCTCCCCCTCTCCCTTTCCCCTACCTCTGGGCGTTGACCGTTGCTGGTGCTCAGTGGCGCACACAGGAATTTTGCAAGGGGTGGGTCCAAGATCGAAAGCCTCATTCTCATAAAATACCAGAATACGCCGTCAAACATATTGACTTGATTTTATCGTTTCTCGAGAACGAAAAACAGTAAAAAATAAACTATTGAATAAATAATTAGTATTAGTTAATGAACTATACTTAAATATATTACCAGAAAGCAAAATAATATACGCATTAACTTTTCTCATAATTAAAAAAATAGATTCAGCAAAGCAAATTCATCGTTGTGGACGCACCATAGGATTAAAGAAGTTCATAAAATGTCACTTAATACAATCTGTTATTACAAAACTAAAAACTTGGTTATTACAGTGTATTCATTTATAATCACCATTCTGCTTGTTATAGGCAATTTGTTATGGGAAAAGTGCTCAATATTTTTTAAAATCATTTAACATGAGGATTTTATTTTTTCACTTATTAGAACTGAAATTATTGTTACCTTTCGTTTGAAATTATTTTAGGCACAAAATACATAGAATCATAATCAATCGGGGAAAAAAGCAAGACCTATGGGAGGGGTCCGGACCCCCTGGACCCCTCCCTTGTGTGCGCCACTGCTGGTGCTAAAACACATTGATATGCTTGAAAATTGAACCTGCAACGACGTCATCAGAGTTTCTTTCAGACTTTTTGTTCCCGAAGGGAACTTTGAGCATTCGAAGGAGCTTAAGGATATATTTAGGGAGAAGAGGACCCTTCTCCTCCCTCCGAAATAAATTCTGCACTACCTACTCGGAATAAAATTTTAATATTTTTGGTTAACAACTTGCAAATTTATGAAAGGAGGGGTGGGGGACATTCAATTTCGAAAGCTTTTAGAAATGGAAACTAAAAACACGATTGCAGGCCATTTTCAGTAAAGTTAGAAGATAGAATGAGGTTCATGAACTCTCTCGTAGAAAATTTTCGGATCTCTGAAACATTAGAAACGCAATCTATTCTTACTTGAACGCAAGTTCAAGAGTTTTGCCCACAAAATTTTTCAAAATTAAGAGGTGAAAATATTTTTTAGAGGATTTGCAATGATTTTAAGAGCAGTTTAGGGTCGCACTCAGGGTAACCAGGTGACCCATGACACGAAACCAACCAACCATTAAATTAGTTCATGTGATTAATTTTAAGTTTGTCCCCAGCGGTTAATGTCATTCCCTCACAACTATCAATTTCCTTCCTAGAATCGAAACTTCTTTTGCAAAAAGTCTCGTAAACCAGAAAAACATTGCAGCATATTTGCGTCTTTAAGCTGTCCGAAATGTTTTCTTGGAATCTATATGAAAGCATAAAACCAGATAAGGTTTATTGCATCCGTCATTTCCTCACATCTGGTTTTACAGAAAAATAAAATAAAACAATGCATGAAAACTGAATAAACGTATTGTTTGAGGATATTTGTATGCGAATAAGCTCAAATATCAGCTAGGCACAACTACACTGTTAAAACCAGGGGTTCCAGACGAGAGAATATATTCCCCCTAAGGTGAAGGCATGGTACCGAAGGGTGCCATACTAGCCAGGAAACGCAGCAGGGGTGCGAAAACAGCAGACAATCGCAGAATGAATCGTTACGCATGCGCGTTGACTTCGACATTCATTCAACCACTTCAATATGGCGGACGCAGGATCAGTAGCTCGATGTTACGTTTACATTGAATTAAGTAAAATATTGGATTAAAACTCTTCTAGGATTAAAACTTTCGAGGATTCAACTCCAAAATAACAAGTAAGTACAGCTTTTGATCACTTTGTCGCTTTCAGGGCTTTCAAACATAGTTAAAAGTGTTTTTAAAAGTACGTTTACTGCTTTTTATTGTTTAACGGTTACTGTATAAACAGAATAGCAAGCGGGAAAAAATGAACTAAAAAATAAAACTCGTTCCGCCTAGGTTTTTTTTTTTTTTTTTCATTCAAGTGTTTGAATCATTTCCTGTTAGCGATTATCTAATTGGTGTTATTTTGTGAAGCCGATAATATAGCGTTAGAAATTTCTTTTGGTTTTTAAAAGTGGCGAAAAACTTCTAGTCTTTAAATTTAAATATGTTTGTGACAGCTCTTTGATACCAAGTAAAGGGGGTAGATATTTATTGTTTTATTTATTTTTAATATTACTGAAAAAAAAAATCATCAATACGCAGAATTTTTTGAAACGTTTTTAACGGCCCCAGAGTTGTTATTTTCATTATTATTATTTATTTTATTAATTTAAAGAAAAGGATAAAAATTTCACTGGTCCGTAATTCCTTTCATTTGCTTTTACCTGTCGTGGGTCAAAAGAGGATGAGAAACACTGAGTTAGAGCACGATCAGATGAATTAAAGCAACGCTTCTTAACTATGTTGAAAACTCTGAAATATGATCAAATGCTGTAATTACAAGTTTTAATCTTTTCCAGTGCTTAATTCAATGTGAAAAATGTCCAAAACGTAGAATATCATGAATCAAAACTAGATATATGTAAAAAAAAAAGAACAACTACACAACTGTATTCAAAAACACACACAATACGGAAGAGGGGGGTTAAGGATCTACAGTAGAAATCAGTAAGTGTGCCATTTTTCTCTCAGAAGGTTCTTTCTGGTCACCCCAGCTGCCTTTTAGAAGGTGCCTGTTTTTCACCCAAATAAGAGGTGCCATTTCGGCTCCATATTGGGTGTCGCTGGTGAACAAGCTTTTCACCCCTGAAAGGTGCCAAACGCAACCTGTAGTTTTAACAGTATACTATAATCCAATTTTAATTAATTTGTCATTCCCTCATTTGTGAGGGAATGACGCTTAAGTGAGGGTATAATGCTATTAAAAAAAAAAAAAAAAAAATCAGGACCAATTTTTTTTCACACAGCCCTTACATCTATCTATTATCTATTTCTATAGGTTTCATCTGATTCCACCCACTTTAATTTTTCGGAACTTAATAAGCTCTCAATGACTGTTTTTATGGAAATGACCCACATGCAAGATTTGTTGCGTCAATATTCAAATGCTTTAATGTTTTTCTCAATCTGCTTAAAAAATTGCTGTAATGTTCTTTTTAGATCTTATGATCGATATATTTTGCATTTCTAAGTATTAATCACGTCATCAATTATAAATACTAAGCGAATTGCACCTCGGTTTGGCTAATGCTTTTTTTTTTTTTTCAGTCAAGTGTGATCAAAAATAGTCAACATGTCTAATATTAGCCAAACCTGGCAACCCTGATTGCACTCCCCCCCCCCCCCAGAAAAATTTCCAAATGGAAGAGAACGCAAATGTTTGGTTAGCGTTAAGTGATCTCTAATGAAATTGGAGAGAAGGGTAGGGTTTGAGCCATCCCCTGAAAACTTTCCGGAACTGAAGTCCTAAAAGCAAGACTGTAAGCTATTTTTTGATGACGTCGGAAAAAGAAATGTGGTTGAGAACTCTCTTCTGGGAATTTTTTCGAAATTGTGGTCCTGGGAACTCAAGTACTGATGACCATCTTTGGTTTTATTAGGAAAATCCTCCTGTAATTTTATTTACTTATCATTTTCTTTAATCTAAAGTCCTAAAACGCAATTTTTCTCTATTTTTTTATGACGTTACAGAAAGAGATAATGCTCAGGACTTTCTTCCTTGAAATTTTAGAAATTGAAGTCCTAAAAACGTAATCGCAAGCCATCTATAATGACGTTAAAGGGAGGAGTGGGTTTCACGGACTCCCCCCCCCCCACTCCCGGTTTTTTGCAAAATTGACGGGCTAAAACCTTAGAGCAGGAATTTGTAAATAGATGGGAGCAAATCAAATTATTAGCTTAGCAAAAGCTGAGGCAAAGACCCCAAGTCACGTGACTCAACAACAACGGATGATTTACACGTTTTTGCTTCAAACTAGCAAAAGAAAACTGATTTCTTCCAATGCTCTGCTTTAAAATCCCTCACGCAGCTTGGAGTCTTCGCTTCACGAATGACAGTCTTCACTCATTCCATTTTATCTCTTCTCAATTCCTAAAACGCAATTGTAGGCCATCAATGATAAAATTAAAATGGTTCGAGACTCTCTCTGTTACTGTCTTTAAGATCTTAGAAACGCAATTACAAGCCATCTTTGATGACATTTTTTTTTTTTTTTAATTTAATTGAAGCCGGCGAGAGGTCATGTCAATCTAACCGAGAAAAGGGCCTGGTTCGGAATCGAAGTAGCGTATGTTTTATGGGAGAGGGGCCCGTCTTGGCTCTCGGCGGCCATTGTGGTCCGGAACTCTACCCAAGCATTTTTTTAAACTGAAGTTCTGAACCGCAATTTTGGCCGTTTTTGAGGACACTGCAGAAAGGGCCCTAAATTTTCGCCCCTAAATTAGCCCTAAATTTTTGAAAACTGAAATCCTAGTAAAAGCATTTGTAAACCAGCTTTGTTTCGTTAAGAGAGATGATGGGACTCACGGGTTCCGCACTCAAAATTCTTCCGAAGTTAGCAGCAATAAAAATAAAATTGTAAGTACCATCATTGAGAGCAATCAGGAAAAGGGATCTCCTCGAAAAAGTTTCCGCTATCGAAGTCCTAAATACGCAATTCCAGGTCTTCTTTCATGTCGATAAGTCGATAAGGATATAGTTTAGGTTCTCGATTTTTTTTTTTTTTTGAAATTTAAGTCCTAAATACGCAGTTGTGACGACGTTTAACTAAATATGATGAAGTGCACAGGGACTATCCCCCAGAATTTTTTCGGAAATGAAATATGCATCTTAGGCGATGACCTTGGGAAAATTAATGGGGTCTCAAGACTCTCCCCCTACAGTTTTCGGAATTGCAGTTCCAAAAACCAGGGCTGTGGAGTCAGAGTCGGGAGTCGAAGGTTTAAATCTCCCAGAGTTGGAGTCGGTCGTTTTTCCTCAAAGTCCGCAACTCTGCCAGTTCTTGAGGAGTCAGAGTCGAATACTCTAAAATTCCCGGAGCCGGAGTCCCTCCATCTCCGAAGCCCTGTTAAAAATACAGTTCTAGAATCTTCTTTGTCTGAATTACTTCTTTGGCACCAAGAAGATTTAAAAAAAATAATAATAAATAAAATAAAAAAGAAAATTATATTAATTTGAATTTTTGGCATCTTGAATTCAAATTATGTTTTTCGCAATCACGAGCGTGTGTATGCGCTTGTGTGTTTGTGTAGGGGCATGTATATATTTGTGTAGGCGCATGTGGGTGGGTGCGTGCGTGTGTAAGTGTATGTATGCATGTGTGTGAGTGAGTGTTGTGTACGCGCGTGTGCGTGTAGGCGTTCGTGTGTGTGTGTATGTAGGCATGTGTGTTTGTGTCTATGTGCAGGCATGAGTGTGTGTATGTGTGTGTAGGAGTGTGTGGTGTCGTGTGTTTGTATGTGTGTGAGCGTGCGTGTGTGTAGGAAATGGACGCCTCCGAACAGGAGAAGCGGATAGCTCAGGACCGGGGGACAGCAGCGCCTAGAGGACGGCGGGCGGCGGTGGTGCTGCAGAGACCCGTGGTCCAAGCTGAAAAAGGAACCGTAACATCAAGGACGGTCAAGTGAGAACAATAAGCAATCGTGATTGCTCAAAAAAAAAAAACCGCCCTAATTCACATTATGGTGCATATGTGTTTCAAATTGCTTTCGATTTCATGCACTGTAGTTTATGAGCTAAAATGATCACACATATACACACATATACAGACACAGAAGCATTTTCCAAAACTGGTCAAAATGGATTGATCATACCTAAAAACGGGTAAATCCATCAAAATTCGGAAATTTTCCTGAATCAAATTCTTTCTTCTATTTATTAGATCAAGAAGTGCTATAAGAAGTTTTAGAACTGCAACTAGTCGACTCGTGCGGAACTCCGCACTGTGCTTCGAATCGTTTCATAAGGCATTTCGTTCTTTAAAAATTTCAAAGAAAGAACATCATGAAGAAGAACCGAAAAAAGCAAAGGAGAAGGCATGTAATATGAAGACATCAGTAACAAAACCTCGTTAAATACAACGTTGTGATAACTTGATCATCGCACACCTTTTGGTTGTACGTATTTTCAATGCAAACATAAATATCATTAAAAGTGTGTCTGAGTGACTCGTGAAAAAGCAGTAACTGTGCATCTGAAAAAACAGGTTGTGGCAAATACAGTCCTGCCCATGTGAGCATATGACAGGAAGAAAAAAGAAACATAAGGGCCGTTTCCATGGACACTTTCGACGCCGGAAAAAAACTGCTTTGCACCGCATTCCGGTTATTTGCGGAGTTTATGTGGAATCTTTCTCCTCCTACTAGCTTCTGGAGTGAAAGCGGTGTTTTTACCCAGAATGCATTACGCGAAACAAGTTCGTCTACTAGCCGCTAGGGATGCTGGATAAAAACTGCTTTCTCTGGTACAATGGGAGAATCTCTTTTTACATGGAAGCGAGGAATTTTTCAATCGGTTTTTTGTGGAGTCAGAGCGGGGATTTACTGGGTCAAAAAATGCGTTATAAACGCGGCTATAGAGAGAGATATTTCTTGGCACCGATTCGAACTGGCACCATTCTGATTAACAGCACGACACTCCAACAAACCTAGCAATTGCACCTTCCTTTTCAAATGCTATTCTGAAGGAATGCGTAGTAAAAAACAGCAAAAAAGCTTTTTGCCGAAAAAAAAAAAAATAATAAGATCATGCGTCTATGTTTTGTCATTAGCCAGCATGATACGATTTAAAATTATTCGTAAAGCATAGAATTTGATTTAAGAATGAGGCAGATCTCACGTAAAGATTTTTAAATATTGAACTATTTCCCATAGCAGGCTGCTTTAACCGTTACGGCTTAAATACCCGCACATATTTCTCTTTTAATCGAACACTTAAAATCCAAAACCAAAACCAGTTGAACTGAGTCCGTTTTTTAAGTGTGATCTTTCGAACGTAGACAAAATGTGTATTTAGTTAATTTTTTTATTTTTTTTTTCAGTCGAAAGCAGAGGAGTAGAAAATGATTCCTTACTAATGAAGTTGATAAAAATTTTAATGTTTTATATCGTATTCGCAAATAAAAATTTAAAGGTTTACTGGGTGAAACTCGTAGTTTCAATCTAGCGTACAAATGAAAATAGTCAAAAAAAAAAAAAAAAAAAAAAAAAAAAAAAACTGGGAAATTTCCGAAAAAACGGAGAAAAACCGTTTTTTCCGAAGGAATTTATTTTCACTGCGGAAAAATTGAAAAAAAAAATGAATCTTTTCAACTTTTCAGGAAGTTTTAATTGAAATTTTCAGCAAAAAGTGATTAGAAATTTCTCACACTTAAATTCTGATGCAATTCCCCCCTCTTGTTTATTAAAATACTGTAACTTTAATGCAAGTTGTATGATAATATAATTTGCATTCGGATCAAAAAATGTTTAATAATTGATTTATATATACGAAAGCATTTGATCACATTTCAACTTTCGAACATAGTTTAGAAGTGTTCATGACTTTAATTTGTCTTTTCGTGCCCTAACTTTCTTATATTCACACTTGGATTGCTCAGTAATGAATGTGTTGTTGACAAATTTTACTGCATGATCCGTACTGAAAATGAATAGGGAAGGTAGTTAATCATTTGCCGGAACAACCAGAAATATTAGGCAACATTAGATTAGAATCATGGGAAAATAAAAGCGTTCATAAACGTTTAAAATTTTAATCGAGCGTAACATATCAATACTTAGTATAAGATTCGATATTTGAGTATCCTTATGCGTAAAAGATAAATACTGATTTAAAAGCCCTTCTTTCCAATGTCAAGTTTTCCGTCAGATTAAAATAAAAACGAGTAGATAACTACATTCGCTTCATGCAATAAGAAAGATACGTTAACCAAAACACGATGTGAAACTCATGAGTCAAACGCTGAGTGAGAAAGATTTCTTTTCAGGCGGTTTTTTTTCTCCCCCGCCTTTGCTGCTTTGTTCGTTTCCACTACGTTGTTATTTCATTTGAGAAGAAATAGATATTGGTATACAGGCTGCTCACGGCAAAGCATTTTTATTTCGGAATTAGCAATTCAATTATCAGCTGATTTAAACGTTTTTATTTTTAATGTTGTTGTTCAAGATAGTACTGATAGATAGTTTTAGGTACAGTAAAACCTGTAAAGTTGACCACCCTTGTAAGTTGACCACCTGTCTATGTTAACCGCTTTTGTCAGGAACGGAATTAGTCCTATCTCATATAGTGAAGGAAAACCTCCGTAACTTGACCACCTCTCTATCTTGACCACCTGTCTATCTTGACCACTAATGTACGCCAAATTTGGTTTGGAGTATTGTAAAAACCCTTTGTAAGTTGACCACTTGGTTTATTTTATTAAACATTCTTCAGCAAATTACTTTATTTTATTATTTATTCATTTATTATTATTATTATTATTTTTATATAACTTTCCAAAAATGTTTTTAATGCTTTGATGACAGACTAGCATTATACTAACTAAACAGCAGCATAAAGCTTATGCTGCTCTTTATTCTCAACTTGTTTTTCATTTGTTGTTCTAAATAAGATAGCTTTTTGTACTCTGTTCAATGAAAATATGTGTCAGTAGAAAAGTTCAAAGTCTTTTCTTTCAGTTGCAATATGTTGTGGCAACACATGAATTGTGCTAAAAAAAGCAGGCCCGGATCTATACGTTTTGGGCCCCCCTGCAGTAAAATGTGTAGGGCCCCTCCCTAGCGGCCAGCTGTGTCTATTTGTAAAGTGAATAAGTCTTAGTGCTAGTTTTTTTCGATTTCTTCTTCAATTTCTAGGGCCGTTAGCCCCTTTAAGGACGCGGGCCCCTCGCACCGCGGGTACGCAGATCTGGGCCTGCTAATGGGTAAAGTTACATGTTTCTGGCGCAAGGGATTAAGAGATAAAACAATTTAATTTTGCCTTTATGAACTGGGAGAGTCGCGCTTATTGCTCTTTGTACTATAAGTTGTACAAAAAAGGCTTGAAAAGGAAAGTTAGTTGAACTTGAGATTAATAAAAAGTATGAAATATTATATTAAAATTAATTGAAAATGGAGAAAGCCAGAGAAAATTAGCCGGTACATATGGAATTTCTAAAACTACAGTCTAATATAGTTAAAAACAAGGAAAAAATAACATAATTATTTGAATAGTATTTTTAATTATTGTTTCACTTTCAATAATATTGAACAATGAAAGTGAATTGAACAGAAAGAATAAGGGTGAATAATTCAAAAAATGAATACATGGTGCAAGAAATGACAAAAATTTAAAAAAAAAAATCATTACCGCCCTTTATAAGTTGACCACCTGTCTAAGTTGACCATCAAAGTACTGCACCGCGAGTGGTCAACTTACACAGGTTTCACTGTAACAGTTTTGCAGGATATAAATAGCAAGATATTAAATATTTAATAAGGTAAACGGAACAATAAGCAGTTGTCAACATACTTTAAACACTTTAAATATGTTCGAAAGCTCTAAGTGCTACAATATGATCAAATGCCTTTACTTACGCGAGATTTCGAAGATTAATCCACGAAATTTTCAGTTTTGTACTTCATTCAATGTGAAAGCAAATTTCGTTGCAACTTCCTTCGTTCGCCATTCAAACTGAAGTTGTCGTTGGACGATAAGTCAGAGCGCATGCGCAATGAGTCGCTCTCCTATTGAATCACTTTTGTTAAAGTCGTTCACCCACTAAGGAACCAAAAGCACCTTGACGACACTTCCTAGCCTCCGTTTCACCCTGCGGCACTGTTTTTTCACCCTAGGGTGAAATTCTTTACCCTGTGGCACTCCTGGTTTTAACAGTGAACTGTCGTTCTACTTGGTTAAACAACTTAAAATAGCAGTTATTTTGCTTAAAATTGTAAGAAAACCGAAAAACAATACATAAACTAGGAAATATATTGTAAATTATTTTCTAATAAAGTGAAAAACAAAAATAAATAAGGCACTCATTAAAATGAAATTACCTTTCTTTCATTCGATGATACAATTTTTGTCCGACATTTTTCTGCCGCACCCTGTATACTGCCGTGCTAAGCAAAAAAGTGGAATCTGGCAGTAGGGCTCAAGCTGAGATACTGTGTTTTAAAGTTTGACTCTTCCATATATTTGATTCAGATGTCTTTTTTTTTTTTTTTAGAAATTTTCAAAAAAATAGTTCTTGATCAAATGACCCTAAATATTTTATTTATCAATTAAAATACAAAACAAAGAACAACTTGGTTATAATAGCTCAGTTTCGTTCAAAAGTGCTGGTATGACTACTTTTACTACTGTGCTTAGCAGGGCCATATGAATAAACTGAAACTCTAGTTTAAGTTTTGGTTCAGCTAAAAGAAAAACCAATTTAGTTTTGATTTGAACTTATGCTGGATTTTAAAAAATCAAAACTCCATAGCTTTCATTTTCAGACAGTAAAGTTACACTGTATTATTTTTCTTTCAAAAACAAAATATCAATCATGTTAGAAAGTCGAAAATTTCAGTTAAAATTTCAAGTTTCAAAGGCAATCTGAAATACAAAATGCTATGATTAGACACACATTACCCAATATTATTGGTTGAATGACGACTTGACTTATTTCTGGTGTTTGACCATGAAAGCTCTCAGTTATAAAACAAAAAGTTTTTTTTTCTTTTTTGTCTAATTAATCTTAGCCTTATGTGTATTTCTGTGAAGCAAAAAAAGATGTGTGGATAGCATATATTTTTTAATGGTTAATCCTTTATATGTTCCAAGAAACACAGAGCTATTAAGAAACCCAAATTTTATTCATAAAAAAATCAAATTTTCCATTTTTTCCAATTTTTTCCGAAAAAAACTAGTAAAAAACCGTTTTTTTTTCCACCACTTCAAAATTTCCGGAAATTTTAGCGTAATATTTTTTCATTTGTACAAAAGGTCGAACACTGCTATTAGAAAAATCTACATTTCAGCATACAATGAAAATGTTTTTCTGCACAAAAAGGATTCCCTTGAGGTAAATCTAATACTTTTTTATGCTTACATTATGCTTAGTGGTCTGGACGGAGTCAAAGCTTAAAAAAAAGAAGAAAACCCTTCGATTAACTCCGAATGATAACTGTAGCCGGAATAAAGGAGTCGAAACACCAAACAGCATTCCCATTGCATTTATTTTATTACGTGTGTTATCTGTTGTATGTTATGAGTACATGTAATGAGTAATATTAATCTAAATTTTATGTTGAACAGTCCGAGCTTGCCCGAAGTTCCGTTAGTTATAGCCGAACGCTCTACCGAAAAAAACTTATCAATTTAACCGAACAACTAAGTTCAGTGCTTTTAAACTTTATTAAACAAAAAACACACACACAGGTTAATTTTTTTTTTTCTTGCCGAAAGCAACGCAAAAAATCGGAAAATTGTTTTAGAACTTTGCTTAAAAAAAAAAAAAAAATCTGCATATGAACTTCAGGCTGCATTAAAGTTTTGCAACAGCAAGGGGCGTTTCCGAAAACTTGATTTTTCGACCGTAAGTCTATTTTTCGTCATTAGCCGGCCTGATAAGTTTTAAAATGAGGTGGGAATTTCTTCAAGAGATAAGAAAGATCTCGCATACTGACAGAAAAATAATCCACATAAATAATATATAGGATAAGATATTGAAGAGAAGTGTTTTTATTTTTGAAAATGTTTACAATTTGTTATCATAGGCTGCTTAAACCGTTATGGCTTAGATGGCAGCACGTGTTCATCATTTAACAGCACGGTTAAAATACAAAATAATTTGAACTAAGTTCTTTTTTAAGCGTAGCTTTTCGAATGTAGTAAAAATGTGACCGGCTATTTGTTTTTTGCAAAAGGAAGAAAAAAATATATTTTACCTTTCAAATTCAGGTAGTAATTTTTTTACTTATACAAAGAGTCAAAAACTCATTAGAAGAATCTATATTTCAATGTACGATTTATTTTTTTTTCTGAACAAAAAACAATTCCATTGTAGTCTGAAATCTTAAACCTGATACTTATATTTTCGCTTAATTTTACACTTTAATTTTCTTACCGGAGCCAAAGCATTAAAAAAAAACCTTACTATTAAGAATCAAATTAGCTCCATGTTGTATCATATATTTTAATAACAGCAAATAGCGTTTCCACGTCATCTATTCTATTTCCTCATATTTGTTATTCATTGTTCATGTAACGCTCGATATTTCTCTAATTTTTTCTGTCCGGACATGGGTCCGAACACTCATTCTCCTGGTTACCACTCGAACGCTCTGCCGATCAAGCTATTCAGCTCTGCCGGTAACCGTGCAAGTTAAATTTATAAATTTAACCGAAAACCTCATTCTGGTTCTTTAAAACAGGTTTTTTTTAATAGAAAAAACAATTTTTAGACCGTGGGTCTATTTTTCGTCAATAGCCGGCACGATAAGCTTTAAAATAAGGTGTAAATCAAAGAAATCGATCATGAATTGAGGAAGATCTCGCGTAGAAACAAAAAACAGGCTACAGAAATAATATATATGGATCCTTGATTGTGGAAACTTTAATTTGTCAGAGACAAATTAAAACTTTCTTTAAATTCATCTTGAACTATTCCCGTCTTTTAAAAATAGTTGTGGTAGAAGTCAATTTTTCAGTTTTTCGAATGATGTAAAAAGGTTAGACATATCTTTCATTCAATGAGAACAGCATTCAGTTGCAATACTCAGCAAATAAACAACTGTGTTTAGTCACTGGTTAGCAGAGGCGGATCGAAAATTTTTTGTAAGGGTGTCAGGTTTCAATGGCCAGTGATATACCACCAACGTAAAAAAGTATCAGTTAAGCAGGGTGCCCATTCCCCCCAAGTGGGATCTCGCATCCACTCAATGCTGCAGAGCTATCCCCCCTCCCCTCTCCTCCCACAATGAGAAGAGAAAACCCTTTTAAATTACCCTCACCCCTCCCCTAAATTTTTCAATTGTACAACCTGTGCCATCTAACATATTTCCTCAAACTTTCCACAAAATTTCTTATTTCTTCAGGAAAACAGGCTTGTCACCTTACCATAAGCTTTGAATATGTGACATTACTACTATGAAATGGTTGGAAAAAGCCCACACAACCACACATAACATGTGGTTTAAGGTAGAAGAGTGCTCTGAAAAAACGTTAAGCTCATTAGAGATGATTTTTTTTTTTTTTTTTTTTTTTTTGAAAATGAGCAAAAAAAAACTCAAAATATCAATAGCCAAGTAAACGAACCCAGTCAATGCTTTGAATTATGACACGCTGAGAAGAAATACCTCACAGAACCAAACAAAGTAAGGTTTACATTGATTCCAGGTACTATTTTTTCGGATAAAAAAATATCAAACATAATAAAGTTCTTGTCACAGGGGGATCAGCTGACCCTTTAACCCTCGCCTGAATCTACCCTTGCTGGTTAGAAGATATTTTTGCACATGCACTCAACTATTAATGGACAAGATAAATAAAAGAATTTTTTAAAAAAGGGCCAGTTTTCTTTGATTTTCGGCGAAACATAAAAATTCCAGTGAACACGAGTTCATTGACTGGTTTTTCACAATATTTGTAGCCAGTGACTGAATACCCTTCAACCTGAAAACTTACACATTCTGCATGATTGAAGCATTTAAAATCATAGCGTAAATATGCACACTTAACTTATCATTTGTAGAATTAAAATATAAATTTATAACTACAGTTAGTATTTATCAAAGTAGTTTCATACACAAATCCAGCCTTATTATTTTGAAAGAGAAAGAGAGTCATGCATAGTCATAAACATTCTATGATTTTATTAGGTAAAAAATACGTGCCCGAGTGTCAAACAGCTCAGAATTTCGAGAAAGAACGTTATTGTAGCCAATTCATCTAGAAAAAACTTTTGGGACCTTATTTTAAAAAAAAAATCTTAATTTTTCATTCACCGGGGTTGTTCATTCAGCCCCCCTATACTGGAATTCCTTATGGTTAATTTATAACCTCTTCTAAAGAAGCAGAATCCATAAATCTCTCTAAATATACAGAAACCCACATATCAGTACAGTGAAACGATAGCGGAATTTTCTGATACACATCAAGTTTGAAAAATATCTCTCTCAATGTACAAAAAATGCATAAAAATGTTATCTTGTCATGTTAAATCTGTATGCTGAACAGTTGATAATAAATTGTCTTGATGACATGAGCACCATATCCCTTGAGCACACGTAACCGCTATCTTTTGTCGACAATCAACATTTCATTCGCCTTTTTCAGTAAATACCACTTCAGGGAGTCGAGCTAATAATGTAGGAATTCATAACATGATGATCGAATCAGTACAGTGGCAAACTGGTAAGATTTCTAAACTTTCTGATGCATAAGTTTCAAAAATATCTCCCCTCAACTAACAGAAACTCATAAAATGTTGTCGTGGCATGTTAAATCTGTACTGAAACAGTTGATAATTATCCTGAATGACTTGTGTGCGCCCCCATATCCCTTGAGAACACGTAACCTCTATCTTTGTCGATCATCAACATTTCATTCACCTTTTGTCAATAAAATAGTGGAAACAAATTTCCACCCTCAGAGGGTCGAGCTAAGTAGCTGAGGTGTTGAACAATCGCGCCTGTATTTTCTGGGTTTGTTTGGGGTACGAAGAAAAATCAATAGAAGCTACGAAAACTCGGTAATCCTTTGAGGATATAGTAACCATGGTAACGAGAGGGAACTAAAGCCAGTGATATGTCGAAAGGACGCCTCACAAAAAGAAAGGCATACTTTATGATGTTATAAGCATAGGCCACAGGTTTTGGTATTTCTTTCTGTTTCAAGTCTGGACTGGTTCTGAACTTCAGTGGATAGTATCAATAACAGAGAGCATCAATTGCCTAAAAACCGTCTGAGTGCTTTCGAAAGTCTGGGGGTCGAGAATTTTTTTTTTTCGTGTAAGAAGGTAATCATTGATGCGTAAATCTATGGGTGTGTTTTAAACTATCTATGGTTTCTATATATATAAATATATATATATTGTATATATTATACAACACATGTTATTGGTAAAGTATGAAACGCCAGTATTCTACACTAAAAAAAATTCCGAAACGTCCTCTGATTATTTCCGTGTAACATTTCGAGATTTCACGGGTTTTCATCTATTTCCCCTTAAAATCAAGTATCTTTGCAAAAAAATTTCCTGAATAGCTGCAAGTTGCACGAATGCAGGATTTTTATTGTTGTGAAAAGTACTTATATTTTTTAGCTCCCGGTTTAAAGATTGACTGAGCGTGTTTAATAGATATATCAGCTTTAGTTCGATAACGGACCGTCCCTGATTGATTGAGCTCACTAAAAGCGAATAAGTATCTGGCTAACTGCAGCTCCGCAAGGCAAGAATTGCAGGCAGTGGAGGTGCTTGGTTCTTACTTGAAATTCTACCTTTGCTGTGACCGTGGTTTTTACTTACTTGAAATTCTACCTTTGCTGTGGGCCGTGGTTTTATTGATGCGTCTGGAGCTTTCTTAGTAAACTAGGGAGGGGACTAATCAATAACGTGAAACGTATCTCATTTAATATGAAGGTTCCAGACTGGCTTTAACCGGGAAGAGTTTCAAATACACTCATGTCCATAAATGAAGGATAATTCCGAATCACACGGAAAATTGAACTCTAAAATAAAAATTTCACCAGTAGAATTATCACACACATCTTGAAGAAGAATATGCAAATTACAGGAAGTCCACCAGATGGCGCAGTTAGTACGTCACAATGACGACAGTGTAAGAGAGGGGTATATAAGGAATAGTGGCAAAGCGCACTTCACAAGCGCTTTAAAAGCCTTTCAGTGCGATAACCGCATAGTTATGGCACAAAGGAAGCATTTGGATGATTTTTTAAGTGGTAGAATCATCGGACGACTGGAATGTGGACGTACCCAGCTGGCAGTATCCGAGGAACTTGGAATCGCCCAGAGTGTCATCTCCAGGCTTGGCAACGATTCCAAGACGATGGTAATGTGAGTAGACGTTACAGCATAGGTCGCTCTCGAGTTACAACGTCGAATGAGGGCGTATTTGGCAGTTACTGCCAAAAGAAAACAGACAGAGCACGGCATCAGACCTGTCTCGTCTGCTCTATTCAGTTACCAAGACGACAGTTTCAAGGCAGACCATGTACAGACGCTAAGACACATTGGTCTATATGCACGTAAGCATGTCAAATGTGTTCCACTTATCACAACTCACTGTCCCTGCGATTATCCTAGAGTAGAGAGCATGAACTATGGACACCGCAGCAGTGGTCTTGTGTGATGTTTTCCGACGAGTCCAGGTTTAGTTTGCAGTCTGATTCTTCGTTCGGCAAAATTTGGAGTTCCATTCGGCAAATTGAGAATTTCCCACCCTCCCAAAAATTTGTGTTCGGGGTACCCGTAGGCATCGCATAGAATGCATCAGGGCGTTTTTTTAAGTATGAAATATTAGAATTATTACTTACACTCCCAAAGCATTGTATGCAGAGTGAGTCTAAAACTCTTGGGGAAAACGTTTAGAGATGTTAGAGAAGACGATGAGAAGCAAGAATCATGTATATAGGAACATATGGTCACAAACACAATGCTCACGTACTACATGCACATAAAGCCAGAAATTGTTGGATGCAAAACAGGTCACAAATTTATTTACAAAAAGCCGATTTTACACATCATTTTGGTTTTTAAGAAAGTTTGTCAAAATTGCTCGTTATTAACGACGGCGAATGTTTTGTCATTGCGACGCATGTATTACAGCCGCAGGCCGCAAAATATCAACAACCGCTTTAAACCTTGCTTAAAAAATAAAATATAGTGTAAAAACCGTCTTTGTGTAATAAATCTGTGACCTGTTTTTGCATAAATCAGTTTCTTGCTTTGTGTGCATGTAGCGCGTCAATTTTGCGTTTTGGGATCACGAACTCTAGTGTGATTCTTGTTTCTTATCCTCTCCTCTAACCAGGGGCGTGCAATAGGGGGGGTCTCCTGTTGGCCCGGGCCCGAGCCTGAAGAGTACCCCGAGATTCTTAAAATAACTGGTGAAATATGTGTAGAAAACGCAGGGGTAAACAATATTTGGGGGGGGGGGGCGTAAAAGTCATTTGTGACAGGCCCCAAAAATTTTCTGATCATGCCCCTGCTCTAACACCCCTTAAAGTTTTGTCCCAGAGTTGAGACTCACACTCTTTTATACCCAGTTAAAGAACGACTAATGTTTGTTATATTTAGGCAAAGCATGAAAAAAGCATTCCAGAAAATAAATGCTATTCTAAAAAAATGATTAGAGTGCATTAACAAAAATTTTTTTTTTCTTTCAAATTACGTAAAGTAAAATGAAAGTTGTTTTAAAACGAAATTTATGCCTTTCTTGTTCAGGGGAACAAATTTTCGTAAAGAAAAAGTAGTTAAAATTAACCTATTTAGTTTTTTATTACAAAAATCGACGTGATATTCAAAGTTATATCGGATTTTCTTTTCATACTTTGCTAGTTTCTTAGTTTTTATTCTATAGATTGCGTAGCAAATTTGGGAAATACGACTCATTTACCGGCTAGTTTTAGACACTTACATTGCATAGGCATTTGGCAGAACACCGGATTTCAAACTTTGCCGTTAACATATATAACAAAACCTATTTAAAAGATACAAAAATTAATGCTCTATATGTTAATAAACATTCTGCACAAAAGGTTATTCATCAGATTTTTTTAGAATTACTTTAAAAAACGTTGAAACCTTTTTCTTTTTTGAACGAGCACGAAGTTTCGCTGCTGTAACCGTTTGTTACACAAAAAATATCCAATCCTGTTGTAATTATTCAAGCATGAATTAGTCGATTAAATTTATACCAAATTTTCAACGCTTTTCTACATTGTTATTTTATAATTTGAGAGCGAACATTTTTTTTTTTCATGTTACTGACTTAATCAGAGTATCATGGTTTTAATACAGAAGAGTAATACTCGAAACCTCGACCCACATTGGACCGAAGAAAGAACGACTTTGAAATTGCAGGATTATAAAGGGAATTCGCGCAAAAGTTTTTTCGTCTCACCCAGGGAGCGGCCGAGTTTTCTGTATTCAGCTGGGTAATCGACTGCCGAGTTTACGGGTATGTACGGTGTTCGAAGTATTTTTCTTGATGAATGAAATGGAATTGAATTTAATAATTGCTGTTTTTTTTTTTGCTCGTGACATTTCTTTCAGTTGGTGTTTTCTTCTAACTTATTAAGTTTTTTTGTATACTTAATACAATTAAGGCATGAAATACACCGCCAGCTCAGTCATTATAAGCACAAAATATAAGTCGTGCTTATAAGTTCGTAAGGGACTGAGCTGGAGATGGAAAACCTCTTAAGGAAGCCAAGAGTGCCAAACAAACTGGTAGCTAATATAGAATCAGCGCAGACCAGACGAGTGACCGAAGCAATGGTTCGGTTCAACTCGAGGATTGAAAGCAAGTTACTGTCCTATGCCGGGCTGATGAGTGCTAATAAGTACGAAACTGCAGTCCTCGGCTGGAAATGACTGAGCTGGCGGTGTATTTCATGTCATTCTGCTTTAGCCCTGGCTATTGGGCGGTAATTTACTGAATTAAGGCATGATTTAATACCTAATTTTGACTATTATAAATACTTGTCATTTATTTTACTTTTTTTCAAGTTACATTAGATCCTAAATAAGGCATTCTGTTTCTCCTACATAGTCAAACGTCTAGTTTAATCTTTGTAAAATGGCAATAAAACCCGTTTAATACAAATTCGAAGGGATGAAATAAAAATTTCGTTATAGCGGTTATTTCATCATAAAAAGTTGAATAACGATAAAACTTGAAGAGGAAAAAAAAGTAATACGTTATAGACATTAATTCGTTGTGTAAGGTTTCATTCTTAACGAGCGCGACTGTAGATAATATTTATGTGCAGAACTTATTTTTCATTTCTTTTCAATTATTAGTTTGTGCTATAAATTTCGTTCCTTTTTATCGCTTCAAGATATAAGAGTAGCCAAAAAGTAATGACGCTTTTTCTTCTTCTTTCGTTAAGATATTTGTTTACAAAGTTTTAATTTCCAATCAATGATGTAATCTCCTTCGTTATCAGCTACCATTTGCCATGCTATGCACTATTTTTGTATAATGGATGCATAGGTGGTTGCATCCAACACCATTGGTTTCGGAGCTCGGAGCAAAAATCTGTAGATGGCATTTTGGATTTCAGACACATTTTCCCGTTTTCATTTCATAGGGATCGAAACTCGAAACAGAGAAATGAGACGGATGGCGGGAAACATAAATTATGGGAAAGATTTATTTCCCATCTTTAATTTTTTTAAAATAACTAACAATTCCATTTTAGCACATATTTCTATGTTTTGAATAATGTTGCGTTATTTATTTTTACATCATTTATTTATTATTTTAATTTATTTACCTGTTTATTTGTTTTTTTTAAGTATTTTTATTTTATTCATGTATTTATTTATATTTTTTTTTGCATCACGTTTTATATGTGTCCTACAGAATTTTTTACTTTATACAGCGTAATTATTGTTATTCCAAAAACCTTTACCAGATAAAATTGTCTTCTTTAAAAATTTAGATATTTCAGACCTTAGAGTCTGAATTAGTCTGTTTCTGCTGATATTTAAATTAATTTTTTGTTTTAACATGAACAGAGCGATAAAACTGAATAGAAAAAAACAATATTATAGAAGACATTCGTAACAGAGGAATAGGATCATAGAGGAATTACATGAAGCATTTATTCTAAAAACCTGTCAGAAATGTGGGACAAGTATCGATCATGCTCATATTAAATGGTAGTAGATACTCTTCCACGGGATGAATAGAATTGTTCGCAATCCTGGATTTTGACGGTAGGCGGGATGATTTGCAAGTAACAACAATTCGCCGAGGCACGTGGACCACGAAATGAATTGGCTCGTTATTTATTTCCCGACCACTATCCGAAACACATGGCACTTTATGATGGCAGCAATGGAGGACTCCCTCAAACCGACCACCACTTCTGCGTCATTACAACGGAAGACCCCCATCATACGGCGTGAACCGGAACTTGGAGTCGGAGTTTAACGCAGCCCATTCTGCACCAGACGAGTCTAAAAGGAAAGAAGCATCATTTTGTTTCCTGACATTGTCCCTCGTGCCACGTGTACACGGGACAGCAAAGCATAATCCACGGAAATGATGAAATTTCTCCTTGGCTCTGGGTTCGCTCTCAGCTTTTATTTTCGTTCGGAAGTAATGGACACAAGGAGTGTATAATTGGACGATATATCTTCTTTGACACACACGTAGTGGACCCCCTGCAGGACTCTGGAAGCGGCCAGAAATGACAGCCCCATTTTTTCGCTCCTTTTTTTTTATTTTTTACTTTTTTATCCTTTTCTTCGCTCTTTTCTAGTTGCTTTTGCTTTCAAAGAGGAATTTTCGGTGCATTCAGGTCCGGAAGAGAGAACGAGAATAATAGTGAATGATGAAGTTTACACCGTGGGAAGGTAATTAGAGTAAATTAATTAATTTTTATTGAGTTTTTCTGGACGCGTGCTGGAGATTACGACTATGCGATCAATCTTCTTGTGAATAGATATAAAAATTGGTGATATTTTTCTGCCAGTTAAATTAATTTAGTACTTTTTCTGGTAATTGTAGGGCTTTATTTATGTTATGATATTTTGTATGTATTCATTATTTGAACGCATTATTTCCTGAAATTACTTACTTTGTTTTGACGTAGAAACTTATATTAATATCGGAATATTGCTCTCCAGCACGTTATTACAAACATTAAAATTGATGAGCTAATTTATTCCCAGATGACGGAAAATTGATTTAAGTAATACTGTAGAGCTTCATCAGTATAAATTAATCGAACTGTCCGGAGAGGATTTCAAACACTACCAATCAATAGGAAAACGGGAGAATTAGGGGTTTTTTTTTCAATCTCTTATTGAAAAAAATTATTTTACTTATAAAATAAGGGGCTGCTCTCCCGAAAAGAATACAAATCATTTCTCGGCGCATACATTTGAATGTTTCTTTATCAATTTTAAAAATTACCACTGATTAGTACTTTTGTTTAAACAATTCTTCATTATTTGAGCATAATCAAGAATAGTTTGTACATTAGTAATTTATGATGAGTCCTTGTTGCTCTAGTGTTGTTGCTGTGACAAAGTGTCGAGTGCCCCGAGGAAACTGTCACCAAACATGTGCGGCATCCTGTCTGAATCCCTTTCTTTTCACCATTTACAAAAAATAAATATATAAATAAATAAATAAATAAAATGAAAAATAAAAAAAACCTTTCGAATTTTCAAAATTAATTTGAGTTCTGAAATTTTGAATTCAAATTATGTTTTTCGCAATCACGAGACCTTACTTATTGGTTACTAACTACCCCATTCGCTTGTTTCTAGAAACGGTTCCTGTCCCTGCTCTTGGGCGGTTACGTGTGTATAGTTGTGTATGTGTAGACTTGTGTGTGTGTGTAGACCTACATGTATGCACGCTGGCGTTTGTGTATGTGTGTAAAGGCGTGTGTGTGTATGAGCGTGCGTGTGTGTAGGATATAGACGACACCGACGAGGAGCAGCGGCTACTGGGAGGAATCGCGCCTGGGCAGAGGACGGTGGGGTTGAAAAAGGAACCGGACATCAAGGACGGTTAAATGAAAACAATTCGCAATCGTGATTGCTCATTTTTTTTTTTTTTTTTTTGAAAGAAGACAAAGAGAAAAAGTGCGCTGGTGCACCAGATGTTTGTGAGAAATGGTTAGTCACATATGCTTGATTCATTTAAGCAGTATGTATATGAATATCTGGCAGTTTTTGGCTACTGAAGCTGGATGTCGTTCTGCTTTTGAAGACTTAATTCATTAAAGCGGCTGATTCAATAAACCACTGATTCAATTACCCGGCGCTCATTGTACCTATTGTCCTCAGAATTTGCCCCTCGTTGCTCTAATGTTAACAAAGCCTAGAGCGTAAAAGTCCATCTCTCCGTCGCACTGGTTTTTTTCGACTTGTCCCGAGAAAACTGTCACTAAACGTGTGCAGCACAGCAGTACAACATGGGGCGCACTAATGTACTCAATTTAACTGTTGAGAAAAAAAGAACTAGGACTCATACATGATTTGTTGACTGTAGAATTTAAAGCGTCTAAATAAATATTGAAGTAAAACTAATTTATCCTTCAGCAACGTATTTATGAACAATACTAAATGGAAGCGAACTACCGAATATTCGTCTTCCCTGAATATTGGGAAAAATAAATTCAATTTTTTTTTTCTTCCAGAAGAACTTTGCTCGCAGTGATTGCATTTTGCGCATTATTATGCAGTCTTTCCTGAGAAACTTATCACAATATGATTGTCCCGGGCGATAAACCTTTACCTTTAATATTGAGATACTGGAATGGTGTTCCAAAAAAAAAAAAAAAAATACTTTTTACTTTTTAGAGCAATTTCTAGTTGCAGTTTTGGTGTCGGTACGAATTCTTTCAAAATTATTTTTATTTTTCAAAACAAATTTTGAATTGATTTTTCACTCGTGTTTTTTAACTCACTGGTCGGACTATCCAATTTACAGCTGGAAAAAGTCCACCGATATAAATGACCGTTTAATTTGACTTTTATATCTGGGTTGGCCATAATCAAACGAACTTTCTTTAAAGTTGTCCAGCGACGAAACTGTTGCTCAGAAATCAACGAAACTTTGTGTAGAACATTATGAAAGTATAATAATTTGATAAAAAGAATAATAATAGCAATTAAAATATACAATCCTTCGTTATATCGCTCCTTGTTACACTGTTAAAAAAAAACTGAAAATTCAGGTAGTTTTCTGACTGATTTTAACAGAATATTTCCGCAATGCTTCAAAATGTATTTTTTCCTTACAAAAACGTAAACATCCCGACGAAAACGGAATTTTTCCATTTCTAGGGTTGCCGCTGTGCTGTACTTTGCTCCGATTAGTCTTCAAGTCATGATAAACATCACTTATTGATAGTGCTTATTAATCGCACTGTTACATTTTGCTAATTAAAAGCATATTTAGAATAACAACTCAGATGCTGTAGACAAAATAGATAGCTTGCTATTTCATGTCTGGAGAGTAATATACTCGTATGTCGAAATTGTTTATACGCCTTTGAGCTTTGTAGGTTTGGAAAAATGTTCGCGCCATTTTTAGACTGGCAGATGTGTTTTGATCGCCCTGGTGATTTGATGTGGGTTTTACTGAGTCAGTATTAGAATATTTTCGTGGTTTAAATATTTTGCTCAATATTTTGAACAATTCTATTCGTTAGTCATAATGTGTGCTCTAGCAGTGAGAACAGTTTAAGGATCTCGTGTTATCAATTTAAATTAAAGCCTATTGGATTAGCTGTATCCAGATGCATTTAGCACCGCTGGTCATATGTAAGTGTTGTTGAATATCTTTGTACATGTTTAATATACAAATGTATTTTCCTTGTTAATATGCATTTGATAGAATTCCGATGATAGTTTATTTAGAATTTATACAACTATTAAAGAGTTATTTTTTATTGCTCTTACGCATTCTTGAAAGTCATTAATACGCCAAATGCCATTTCGTATCTATACCGGCGATTATCGTGGTGTGCGAGCAAGATAGGAAAAATCACTCTTTTTTTGGGGGGTGGGGGGGATTCGCTTCACAGTTTGGAATACTGAAAGTAACTATTTTAAATCCTTATATATTATTTCTGTAGCCTGTTTTTGGTTTCTACGCCAAATTTCCCTCAATTCTTGGTCGATTTCTTTGATTTACGGCTTATTTTATAGCTTATGGTTCTGGCTACTGACGAAAAATAGACCCAAAGTCTGAAAATTGTTTCTTTTAGCCGAAAAACCTGTTTTAAAGAACCAGAATAAGGTTTTCGGTCAAACTTATAACTTTAATTTGCGCTATGACCGACAGAGCTGAGTAGCTTGATCGGCAGAGCGTTGTCTTCGTAACCAGGAGATTACGTGTTCGGGCCCACGTCCGAACAATCTGCAACAAAAAAATTAGAGAAATATCGCGTATTACATGAACACCGAATTAAATGATAAACAACTATGTGGGAATGGATTAAATGCGAAGGAAATGCTCCTTGCTGATATGAAAACATTCGGTGATTTTGTGCTAAATGACTTCGAAATTGCACGTGTTTTTTTTTTTTTTTTTTTTTTTGAAGCTTTGGCTCTGGAAAGAAAATTAAAGCATAATGTAAGCGAAAATATAAGTAACAGGTTTAAGATTTAGGACTAAAATAGAATTGTTTTTTGTTCAGAAAAAAAATAATAAATCGTATATTGAAATATATATTCTTCTAATGAGTTTTTGACTCTTTGTACAAATAAATAAAATACTACCTCAATTTGAAGGGTAAAATATATATTTTTTCTTCTTTTTGCTAAAAAACAAATAGCTTATCACATTTTTACTACATTCGAATGCATAGTTCAATTTATTTTGTATTTTAACCGTGCTGTTAAATGATGAACACGTGCTGCCATCTAAGTTATAACGGTTTAAGCAGCCTGCGATAACAAATTGTAAAAATTTTCAAAAATAAAAACATTTTTCTTCAATATCTTATTTTATATATTAATCCCCTCTCATTTTAAAACTTATCAGGCTGGCCAATGACGAAAAAAAGACTTACGGTCGAAAATTCAAGTTTTCGAAATCGCCTCTTGCTGTTTCAAAACCTTGATGCTGCCTGTAGTTCTTATGCATTTTTTAAAGCAAAGTTCTAATGCAGTTTTCCATTTTTTACGTCGCTTTCGGCAAAAAAAAAAAAAAAAAAAAAAAATAGCCTGTGTGTGTGTTCATATTTTAATAAAGCTTAACAGCACTGGACTTAGTTGTTTCGGTTTAATTGATAAGTTTTTTTCGGTAGAGCGTTCGGCTATAAACTATCTGAACTTCGGGCAAGCTTGGGCTGTCTGACATAATATCAAATTTATATTAGTATTACGCATTACATGTGCTCATAACATACACACCTAATAAAATAAATGCAGTGGGAATGCTACTTGGTGTTTCGACTCCTTTATGCAGGCTACAGTTATCATTCGGATAAGTTGATTGTTAATCGAACTGTGTTCTTTGACTACATCCAGACCACTCAACATAATGTAAGCATAAAAAAGTATTAGATTTACCTAAAGAAATCCTTTTTGTGCAGAAAAACATTTTTATTGTATGCTAAAATGTAGATGTTTCTAATAGCAGTGTTCGACCTTTTGTACAAATGAAAAAATACTACGCCCGATTAAAACTACGAGTTTCACTCAGTAAACCTTTAATTTTTTATTCGCGCGAATACGATATAAAGCATTAAAAGTATTATCAACTTCATAAGCAAGAAATTATTTTCTTCTCCTCTGCTTTCTGCTGAAAAAAAAATGCATTTTGTCTACGTTCGAAAAATTACACTTAAGAACGGACTCAGTTCAACTGGTTTTGGATTTGAATTTTAAGTGTTCGATTAAAAGAGAAACATGTGAGGGCATTTAAGCCGTAACGGTTAAAGCAACCTTCTATGTGAAATAGTTCAATATTCAAAGATAAAAACACTTATTTTCAATCAAATTTATTACTTCTCTAGAATGTTTGTTTCAATCGCTACGTGAGATCTTCGTCATTCTTTAATCAAATTCCATGCTTTGCGAATAATTTTAAATCGTATCATGCTGATTAATGACAAAACACAGATGCATGATCTTATTATTATTATTATTATTATTATTATTATTATTTTGGCAAAAAGCTTTTTTGCTGATTTTTACTACGCATTCCTTCAATAAATAGCTTTCGAAAAGGAAGGCGCAATTGCTAGGTTTGTTGGGGTGTCGGGCTGTTAGTCAGAATGGCGCCAATTCGAATACGTGCCAATAAATATCTCTTTAATGTTTCTTTTTTTCCCGTCAGATGCTGACATGTGCAGGACTGTATTTGCCCCAACCTGTTTTTTCACATGCACAATTATTGCTTTTTCACGAGTCACCACTCATCCACACTTTTAATGACATTTATGTTTTCATTGAAAATATGTACGATTAAAAGGGGAGCTATGATCAAATTATCACAACGTTGTATTTAACGAGGTTTTGTTACTGATGTCTTTAAATTACATGCCTTCTCTTCTGCGCTTACTTTTTTTTCGGTTCTTCGTCATAATGTTCTTCCTTTGAAATTCTTAAAGAGCGAAATGCCTTATGAAACGATTTGAAGCACAGTGCGGAGTTCCGCACGGGTCGACTAGTCTCTAAATAAAGGTGTATTGTTGATCTTTGATATATACAATGAAAGTTTTGGCAACAGTAAGTACTTAATTTAATTTATTAAGATCTTATCCAACAACTTATTTGAGATTATTGCAAGTTCTTGGAAAAACAGTTCGGGTAAAACGAACTGAATGATATTGATATATGCTTAAGTAATAATGATTATGTACCAAAAATCTATGTTGCGATTCCAATGAGTGAAAAATTTGGATATCATTGGGGGGGGGGGGGGGATGTAGCATCTGGAACCAAAAATTCTTCACGTGCATGTCAATGATTCTGTTTTTAAACACAATAGATATGCGGTACTCTCTATCAGGTATATTATTATATGCTAACGTCAACCTGTTTTTAATAGCATTTTATTTGACATATTCTGCAAATAAAAATATCATACTTTTCGTGTATGTTTTTCCATGCCACCCCAGACAATGTACGACGAAGGGAATATCGAACAGTATCAGCAGGGATAATTGGTGTCCTATTCAAATCCATCATTTTTTCTGCTAGTACCATTTGATTAATTTGACTCATCTGAAGTTGATATAAAAAGTTTTGGTCAGCAAATGGATGCTTAATATGTTAGGTAAGTTCTCTCTTCAGATGTTAATTTAAAAGATCTTTGAGTAACAAATGCAAATAAAAAAAAGTAATAATTTTAGAACAGTTAACTATATCTGTATTATATATCATTTTAAAGAACTAAATTTTTAATGAAACGAAAAGTCAATACTTGACATAACTTTTTAAATATTTTTTGAAAATAAAATCTTTTTACTTAAATACGGGAAAGTGAGAAATGGAAAAAATATCGCAATGAAAAAATAAGGAACGTAAATTCTGTTAAAACACAGAAAGATCGTAAATGAACGGAAAAATAAGAAATGGAATTTCCGTTCAGTCACGAGAAATTTATAAACGGAAAACTACAACTACGGAGAAATAAGAAATGGAACTTCTGTTAAATCACGGAAAGTCATTGAACGTAAACGTAATATTTACGGCAACTTTGCTGCCGGTACTTTCTCCGTTATTTTCAGGAAATTTTTTTAACAGTGTATAACACTCATTCGGACAAATCGCGATTATCTTTTGTCTCCACAAAAAATAAATAAATAAATAAATAAAAATTAAAAGGGTTGCTTCAGATTTCACATCAAGGTCAAAATTTTAAACACATTTCTAAGCAAAAGTACTTTATTATTTTTTTAATCAATGAACGAAATTGGTATGTTTTCCATACACTTAAATTTGTTCCAGTTTAAGCTACAGGTTTCGATTCGTATTCCATCCCACAACAAAGAAATACTATAAACACGGAGTAAAAAGGAGACAAATGTCCTATGAGTTTGCTAGTGTAAAATGGCAACGATATTTCACCGGCGCGATCAGTTTCGCAGCGAAAAGGCTCCCGACTTGCTGCAGCTTGCACTGTTTCGTATGATGTGTTTCAAAGTTACAATAAGGTAAAAATCACCTGTATTGTAGTAAAAAGCATCATTAGTCCCTTAAGATCAAGTTTTCTTCGATCCAAATCAATCTTCCAAAGATATTTCGTGTGTAACTCGTTTTAACTTTCTAAAAACTTATTTTTCTCTATTATATCTTTGGACGCTTTTTTGAGATAGTTGCGGGGTTTTCTGTTGAAATAAATCAAGTTTTCGATAATCACAATTTAATTTTATTGTACATGTATTTTTTAAATGAATAAGGTTTCTCGATTTTTTTTTCGATTTGGTTGTCGAAAAAAAAAATGCAATAATAATAATAATAATGATAAAAATTAGGTCTAAGCAGTGAGTGAATACATGACTAAAATCATTATAATCAATATCAGTTTGAAGTTAAGTAAATAAAACATTAACGTTTATTTTTGTCTGTTAAAAGTCGTGAAAGCAAAATATTATTTCGCTTTAATTAGTTCTCGAAATGTGTCACGAAATTTACAATTGATGAAAAAAAGTATTTACGTAATTAATTCTACTACATTCTCAATCCATCAGTTATTTAGAGGAATAGAAAAATTCCTACTCGTAATAAATAAAGCATGGTACAGCGCAATATTAATAGCAGACGAATTCCGAAAGTTGGTAGTAAAAAATAAAATGAATTTTTACATTAAAGGTACTGCGCTAACTTCCTGTAGATGAGAGCCATACATCTTCCACTATATTAACCCTTTATTAAAACCGGTCTTTTTTTGCTTTAATAACTGCCTCTAAAAAAATGAGAAACTCAGCATCATTTACATTGATCTGCTGCTCTTGTAGGGAGCCGTTTGATCGACAGCGCCCTCTGGAAAAAGTGAACAAATGTTGCCACTTCTAACTCAGAAAGATTTATCTCCTCCCTTTTTCCTCCCTGATTATAAATCACGTTTTTATGTATTTATTTTTGTAATGGTTGACTACACTGTTAAAAAAAAACTGAAAATTCAGGTAGTTTTCTGACTGATTTTAACAGACTATTTCCGTAATGCTTCAAAATGTATTTTTTCCTTACAAAAACGTAAACATCCCGACGAAAACGGAATTTTTCCATTTCTAGGGTTGCCGCTGTGCTGTACTTTGCTCCGATTAGTCTTCAAGTCATGATAAACATCACGTATTGATAGTGCTTGTTAATCGCACTGTTACATTTTGCTTATTAAAAGCATATTTAGAGTAACAACTCGGATGCTGTAGACAAAATAGATAGCTTGCTATTTCATGTCTGGAGAGTAATATACTCGTTATGCCGAAATTGTTTATACGCCTTTGAGCTTTGTAGGTTTGGAAAAATGTTCGTGCCATTTTTAGACTGGCAGATGTGTTTTGATCGCCCCGGTGATTTGATGTGGGTTTTACTGAGTCAGTATTAGAATATTTTTGTGGTTTTAATATTTTGCTCAATACTTTGAACAATTCTATTCGTTAGTCATATTGTGTGTTCTAGAACGGTGAGAATAGTTTTAGGATCTCGTGTTATCCATTTTAAATAAAGGCTATTTATTGGATTACTTGTATCCAGATGCAATGGAGATACTTAAATTTAGCACCGCTGGTCACATGTAAGTATTGTTGAATATCTTTGTACATGTTAATATACAAATGTATTTTTCTTGTTAATATGCATTTGATACACTGTTAAAAAAATTTCCTGAAAATAACGGAGAAAGTACCGGCAGCAAAGTTGCCGTAAATATTACGTTTACGTTCAATGACTTTCCGTGATTTAACAGAAGTTCCATTTCTTATTTCTCCGCAGTTGTAGTTTTCCGTTTATAAATTTCTCCTGACTGAACGGAAATTCCATTTCTTATTTTTCCGTTCATTTATGATCTTTCTGTGTTTTAACAGAATTTACGTTCCTTATTTTTTCATTGCGATATTTTTTCCATTTCTCACTTTCCCGTATTTAAGTAAAAGAATTTTATTTTCAAAAAATATTTAAAAAGTTATGTCAAGTATTGACTTTTCGTTTCATTGAAAATTTAGTTCTTTAAAATGATATATAATACAGATATAGTTAACTGTTCTAAAATTATTACTTTTTTTTATTTGCATTTGTTACTCAAAGATCTTTTAAATTAACATCTGGAGAGAGAACTTACCTAACATATTAAGCATCCATTTGCTGACCAAAACTTTTTATATCAACTTCAGATGAGTCAAATTAATCAAATAGTACTAGCAGAAAAACTGATGGATTTGAATAGGACACCAATTATCCCTGCTGATACTGTTCGATATTCCCTTCGTCGTACATTGTCTGGGGTGGCATGGAAAAACATACATGAAAAATATGATATTTTTATTTGCAGAATATGTCAAATAAAATGCTATTAAAAACAGGTTGACGTTATCATATAATAATATACCTGATTGAGAGTGCCGCATATCTATTGTGTTTAAAAACAGAATCATTGACATGCACGTGAAGAATTTTTGGTTCAGATGCTACATCCCCCCCCCCCCCCAATGATATCCAAATTTTTCACTCATTGGAATCGCAACATAGATTTTTAGTACATAGTCATTATTACTTAAGCATATATCAATATCATTCAGTTCGTTTTACCCGAACTGTTTTTCCAAGAACTTGCAATAATCTCAAATAATTTGTTGGATAAGATCTTAATAAATTAAATTAAGTACTTACTGTTGCCAAAACTTTCATTGTATGTATCAAAGATCAACAATACACCTTTATTTAGAGATTTAAAATAGTTACTTTCAGTATTCCAAACTGTGAAGCGAATCCCCCCCCCCCCCCACAAAAGAGTGATTTTTCCTATCTT